>NC_056744.1:1279749544-1280049544 GCF_019279795.1 Protopterus annectens
TTGAGGGCGTTGCAGTCTATTGCACCCAGCACCTCAGGGTATCCCGCTATTTGCTGGAAGAGACGCATATTGCTGGCCGCAACCTCACGGTCATTAGGGACATATATATGATCACTGACATGTGGTGACATGGCATCCAGGAACTGGTGCAGTACCCTGGAGGCTGATGCCTGTGATATCCCCATCATATCGCCAGCTGGTCTCTGGAAGGTACCTGTTGCTAGTATTCTTAGGCCAACACATACCTTGGTTTCCACTGGGATGGGTTCCCTCTGTTGGTTCTGTGTGTGAGGTGTGGCCTGCACAGCTCAACAATCTGCTGCAGGAGCTCTCTGTCCACTCTATAGCGATCTACTATCTCCAGCTCATGTAACCCATGGTAGGTGACCCTAGGCCTGTATACTCTTCTCCTTCTCCTCACTCTGGGTTGTCTGTCAGCATCTGCATTATCACCACCCTCAGCAATTCGCCTATGCCTGATTATAATAGCCATGGCAGCCCCTAGCATTTCTGCTCTGAGTTCAGCTTATTTTCAGTTTTCAATTCTGAGAACTTAGTTTCTGGCAGTATCTCTCGTGAGAAACAGCCTGCACTGCTCTTTGTTGTGTTTTAAGTGCTGGGTTGGGCTTCTAGTCTGCCTGTGTCATTGCCTGCTTGTAATTGTTTCCACCACTTAACCCCAGCAGTATTCCTGGCAGTTTCCGTATTTTGGTTGTTTCCTGTTTCCTCTCTGTTTCCTGAAGGGGAGCATTGTGCACACCAGCTTGAACACGCTCACAGTCACTTAAACGCTGCACATCCCTACATGGTGTTACAGCGCACACATCCTTACACGGTGTTAGCTAGGCTGATTCATGCTAAAACATTGGCTGTTAACACTGTCTTACACACGCAGCACGCGCGAAACCGCTGTAAACAGTTTGCAACACGCTCCCACATGTAGAACCTGCCTTACGCTGCGCTATCGCGCATGCACGTATATCAAGAAACTTAGAGTGTAGGGATAGCGATGCCCTCAATTTCTTGACTTTCCTAGTGTTCTGTTGGGACACACCTCCCTCCTGATGTCTGTCTGTCATCTGTTACCTTACATTGCCTCCAATCTGGTACATTTCTTTCTATCCTTCCCCGTGATGTCACCTACCTCTTACTCTGTTCCTCCCCTTTCTCTAACTCTTACACTACTCAGAAAGTGCTCATTACCTATGTGGCAGTGTGATTCAGTATTGTAACCATCATTTACATAGGATTGCCTAGTAATGCTTAGTTACATGTCTTACACGGAGCTTCCCCTTGACAACCACTAAACGGAGGCCATATTGTTTTAGTCTGCAAGTCCCTCCATTGACATTCCATGTAATACATAAATCCCACAATTGTGGGCTTATAAGCTTCGGTTTTAGTTTTAGGTAGCGCACCCGTTATGCTGGTGTGTGCTGCAGTTAAACACAAAAATCCCGTGGAAAAAAAAGTTATATAATTTATTTTTGCAACACTTTTCATGCCAATGGCCACATATTTGGCCATTGGCATGCTTACTAACAAATGCACTTTATTTGGAGCTGACATAGCTCCGTTTTAATTTTGCAGAAATGTACTCAGTTGTCAGCTGAGTACATTTCTGCAGCTAACACGTCCGTTACACGGACTGGTTTGGGCTTCGTGGATCGCTCACATACCTCATTTGCATATCTGTCAGCTGCAAATGAGGTATTGAGCATTTCCACGCCCACTCCGTGTAAGAGACGTGTTAGCTGTCTCTTACACGGAGATTTGGGCTGTTGCTGAATCAGGAGGCTTACACGGAGGCTTACACTACTCTTAAACTCCATGTAAGCCTTCCTGAATCTGGCCCATAGTCATTTGATCCTGGTTCTATTAAGGCATTTAATTTAACAATCCAATAAAATTCCCTCAAATCCACATTCAGTTCCCACCAACCACCTCTTGAGTTGTGTTTAATCACTTCAAGAATACCAAACATAAATTTTGTGAAACCTTGACAGGTCAATGAATGTTTGAAAAGAGCATTGTTGGTATAACCTTCAGAAATAGCATACAAATGTTCATATATCCTTAGGCAGAATTTTCTCTCTGTTTTACCAATGTAATAATATAAAAATGTTTGGCAAATAGCAACATAAATGATCCCTTTTGTGTCACAGTTGCCTTGCTGCAATAAAATTTACCAGGAAAATAACACACTATACCCAGCTTTATTGTATGACAAACGTTTAACCGGGAAATGCCACACTATACCCTGCCTTATAGTGTGACAAACCTTTAACAGAAAAATGCCACACTATACCCAGTCTTATAGTGTGACAAGCATTTGCCAGCAAAAATCACACTATATCCGGCTATATAGTGTGACAAACATTTACCAGAAAAAGAATGCACTATACCCAGCTTTAAAGTATGACAAAGTATTCACATGGAAATGCGTCAGTATACCCAGCCTTATAGTGTGACAAACCTTTAACAGGGAAATGCCGCACTATACCCAATCTTATACTGTGACAAACCTTTAACAGGGAAATGCCACACTATACCCAGCCTCATACTGTGACAAACCTTTATTAGGAAAATGCTACACTACAACCAGCCTTATAGTGTGACAAAGTATTAACAGGGAAATACACCACTATAGCCAGCCAGAAGAGTGACAAATGTTGACCCAGGAAATGCCACACTATACCCCGTCATATAGTATGACAAACCTTTCACATGAAATGCCACACTATACCCTGCACTATAGTGTGACAAACCTTTAACAGGAAAATACCCCACTATACCCAGTCATATAGTATGACAAGTGTTTAATAGGGAAATGCAACACTATACCAAGCATTATAGTCTGACAAACCTTTAACAGTAAAAGTCTCACTACACCCAGCTTTATAGTGTGAAAAACCTTAAATAGGGAAATGCCACACAATTCCAAGCTATATAGTGTGACAAACCTTTAACAGGAAAATGCCACAGTATACCCAGCCTTATAGTATGACAAACCTTTAACAGGAAAATGCCCCACTGTACCCAGCCTTATAGCGTGACAAACCTTTAATATGGAAATGCCACACTATACCCATCCTTAAAGTGTGACACAACTTTAAATGGGAAATGCCACCCTATATCCAGCCTTATACTGTGACAAACATTGAACAGGAAAATGCCCCACTATACCCAGCCTTATAGTGTGTCAAACCTTTAAATAGAAAATGCCACACTGAACCCAGCCTTATAGTGTGACAAACCTTTACAAAGAAAATTCCACACTATAGCCAGCCTTATAGTATGACAAACCTTTAACAGGAAAATGCCACACTATACCCAGCCTTATAGTGTGACAAACCTTTAACAAGAAAATGCCACACTATACCCAGCCTTATAGTGTGACAAACATTTACCAGGAAAATAACACACTATACCCAGCCTTATAGTATGAAAAACCTTTAAAAGGAAAATGCCACACTATACCCAGCCTTATAGTGTGAAAAACATTTAATAGGGAAATGCCACACTATACCCAGCCTTATAGTGTGACAAACCTTTAACAGGGAAATGCCACACTATACCCAGCCTTATAGTGTGACAAACCTTTAACAGGAAAATGCCACACTATACCCTGCCTTATAGTGTGAAAAACCTTTAAAAGGTAAATGCCACACTATACCCAACCTTATAGTGTGACAAACCTTTAACAGGGAAATGCCCCACTATACCCAGCCTTATAGTGTGACAATCCTTTAATAGGGAAATGCAACACTATACCCAGTATTATAGTGTGACAAACCTTTAACAGGAAAATGCCACACTATACCCAGCCTTATACTGTGACAAACAGTTAACAGGAAAATGCCCCACTATAGCCAGCCTTATAGTGTGACAAACCTTTAACAAGAAAATGCCACACTATACCCAGCCTTATAGTGTGACAAACCTTTAATATGGAAATGCCACACTATACACAGCCTAATAGTGTGACAAACATCGAACGTTCCACATTTCGAACCACACAACATCGAACTGGATTCATCGAACTTCAGAACACCGAATTGGGGAAAAAACAAAACAAAAGCATTTGGAGTGCAGAAGACAAACAAATTGCTCCATGGAGGGGGGCAAGACCCCCTGCACCACCTACACCCCCTGCCACTTAAACGTACCACTTCAGAGATCGCAGATAAGTGCACTACAGTGCTGAAATGGAAGATTTCCATTTCCTACACTGTAGCGTGATCTCGGAGTTGGTATATTTAAGTAGTTGGGGTGTGCAGGGGTCTTGCCCACTGCCTATACCCTTAATGTTACCTGTCACCATTGGTAACTGCCATTGACATGGATTTGATTTTTTAATGGTTCGATGAATCCATTTCGATGTTATGTCATAAGAGATTTGGAGCATTCCATGTTCCGATATAAACCCTATACACTGCCTAATAGTGTGACAAACATTTATTCGGGAAATGCCACACTATACCCTGCCTTATAGTGTGACAAACCTTTAACAGGAAAATGCCACACTATACCCTGCCTTATAGTGTGACAAACCTTTAACAGGGAAATGCCACACTATACCCAGCCTTATAGTGTGACAAACCTTTAACAGGGAAATGCCACACTATACCCAGCCTTATAGTGTGACAAACCTTTAACAGGAAAATGCCACACTATACCCAGCCTTATAGTGTGACAAACATTTACCAGGAAAATAACACACTATACCCAGCTTTATAGTATGACAAACCTTTGACAGGGAAATGCCACAGTATACCCAGCCTTATAGTGTGACAAACCTTTAACAGGGAAATGCCACACTATATCCACCCTTATACTGTGACAAACTTTTAACAGAAAAATGCCACACTACACCCAGCCTTATAGTGTGACAAACCTTTAACAGGAAAATGCCACACTATACCCAGCCTTATAGTGTGACAAACCTTTAATAGGGAAATGCCACACTATACCCAGCCTTATAGTGTGACAAATCTTTACCAGGAAAATGCCACACTATACCCAGCCTTATAGTGTGAAAAACTTTAATAGGGAAATGCCACACTATACCCAGCCTTATAGTGTGACAAACCTTTAACAGGGAAATGGCGCACTATACCCAGCCATATAGTGTGACAAACCTTTAATAGGAAATGCCCCACTATACCCAGCCTTATAGTGTGACAAACCTTTAATAGGGAAATGCCACACTATACCCAGCATTATAGTGTGACAAACCTTTAACAGGGAAATGCACCACTATACCCAGCCTTATAGTGTGACAAACCTTAACAGGGAAATGCCCCACTACACCCAACCTTATAGTGTGACAAACCTTTAACAGGAAAATGCCACACTATACCCAGCCTTATAGTGTGACAAACCTTTAATAGGAAATGCCACACTATATCCAGCCTTAAAGTGTGACAAACCCTTAAATGGGAAATGCCACACTATACCCAGCCTTATACTGTGACAAACCTTTAACAGGAAAATGCGCCACTATACCCAGCCTTATAGTGTGACAAACCTTTAAAAAGAAAATGCCGCACTGTGCCCAGCCTTATAGTGTGACAAACCTTTGAAAAATGCAACACTATACCCTGCCTTATATTGTGACAAAAGTTCCACAGGAAAGTAACACACTATACCCAGCCCTATAGTGTGACAAATGTTTAGAAGGAAAATAACACACTATACCCAGCCATGTAGTTTGACAAACCTCTAAAAGGGAAATGCCACACTATACCCTGCCTTATAGTGTGACAAACCTTTAATAGGGAAATGCCACACTATACCCAGCCTTATAGTGTGACAAACCTTTAACAGGAAATGCCACACTATACCCAGCCTTATAGTGTGACAAACCTTTAATAGGGAAATGCCACACTATACCCAGCCTTATAGTGTGACAAACCTTTAACAGGAAAATGCCACACTATACCCAGCCTTATAGTGTGACAAACCTTTAACAGGGAAATGCCACACTATACCCAGCCTTATAGTGTGACAAACCTTTAACAGGGAAATGCCACACTATACCCAGCCTTATAGTGTGACAAACATTTAACAGGAAAATGCCACACTATACCCAGCCTTATAGTGTGACAAACCTTTAACAGGAAAATGCCACACTATACCCAGCCTTATAGTGTGACAAACCTTTAACAGGAAAATGCCACACTATACCCAGCCTTATAGTGTGACAAACCTTTAACAGGAAAATGCCACACTATACCCTGCCTTATAGTGTGACAAACCTTTAACAGAAAAATGCCACACTATACCCAGTCTTATAGTGTGACAAACATTTGCCAGCAAAAAAACACACTATACCCAGCCTTATAGTGTGACAAACATTTACCAGGAAAATAACACACTATACCAAGCTTTATAGTATGACAAACCATTCACAGGGAAATGCCACAGTATACCCAGCCTTATAGTGTGACAAACCTTTAACAGGGAAATGCCACACTATATCCACCCTTATCCTGTGACAAACCTTTAACAGGAAAATGCCACACTACACCCAGACTTATAGTTTGACAAAGTTTTAACAGGGAAATACCACACTATAGCCAGCCTTAAAGAGTGACAAACATTGACGTGGGAAATGCCACACTATACCCCATCATATAGTGTGACAAACCTTTAACAGGAAAATGCCACACTATACCCAGCCTTATAGTGTGACAAACCTTTAATAGGGAAATGCCACACTATACCCAGCCTTATAGTGTGACAAACCTTTAACAGGAAATGCCACACTATACCCAGCCTTATAGTGTGACAAACATTTGCCAGGAAAATAACACACTATACCCAGCCTTATAGTGTGACAAACCTTTAACGGAGAAATGCCACACTATACCCAGCCTTATAGTGTGACAAACCTTTAACAGGAAATGCCACACTATACCCAGCCTTATAGTGTGACAAACCTTTAATAGGGAAATGCCACACTATACCCAGCCTTATAGTGTGACAAACCTTTAATAAGAAAATGCCACACTATACCCAGCATTATAGTGTGGCAAACGTTTACTGGAAAATAACACGCTATACCCAGCCTTATAGTGTGACAAACCTTTAACTGGGAAATGTCACACTATACCCTGGCTTATAGTGTGACAAACCTTTAACAGGAAAATGCCACACTATACCCAGCCTTATAGTGTGACAAACCTTTAACAGAAAAATGCCACACTATACCCAGCCTTATAGTGTGACAAACCTTTAACAGGAAAATGCCACACTATACCCAGCCTTATAGTGTGGCAAACCTTTAAATGGGAAATGCCACACTATACCCAGCCTTATAGTGTGACAAACCTTTAACAGGGAAATGCCACACTATACCCAGCCTTATAGTGTGACAAACTTTTAATAGGGAAATGCCACACTATACCCAGCCTTATAGAGTTACAAACCTTTAACCGGGAAGTACCACACTATTCCCTGCCACATAGTGTAACAAACCTTTACCAGGAAAATGCCACCTAACACCCTGCCTTATAGTGTAAAAAACTTTAAAAGGGAAATGCCACACTATACCCAGCCTTATACTGTGACAAACCATTAACAGGGAAATGCTGCACCATACACAGCCATATACTTTGAAAAACCTTTAATAGGGAAATGCCCCACTATAGCCAGACTTATAGTGTGACAATCCTTTAATAGGAAAATGCCACACTATACCCAGCATTATAGTGTGACAAACCTTTAACAGGAAAAGCTGCACTATACCCAGCTTTATAGTGTGAAAAACCTTAAATAGGGAAATTACACACTATACCAGCTTTATAGTGTGACAAACCTTTAACAGGAAAATGCCACACTATACCCAGCCTTATAGTGTGACAAACCTTTAATAGGGAAATGCCACACTATACCCAGCCTTAAAGTGTGACAAACCTTTAAATGGGAA
Organism: Protopterus annectens; assembly: GCF_019279795.1. NCBI lineage: Eukaryota > Metazoa > Chordata > Ceratodontiformes > Protopteridae > Protopterus > Protopterus annectens. Next base: position 1,279,757,478 of record NC_056744.1, read on the forward strand.
ATGAAACACTAAACCCAACCTTATACTGTGGCAAACATTTAACAGGAAAATGCCCCACTATACCAGACCTTATAGTGTGACAAACCATTAAATAGAAAATGCCACACTGAACAAAGCCTTATACTGTGACAAACCTTTACAAGGAAAATGTCTCACTATACGATGCCCTATATTGTGACAAACTTTCCCTAGGAAAGTAACACACTATACCCAGCCCTATAGTGTGACAAACGTTTAGAATGAAAATAACAGACTCTATCCAGCCATATAGTTTGACAAACCTCTAAAAGAGAAATGCCACACTATACCCTGCCTTATAGTGTGACAAACCTTTAATAGGGAAATGCCACACTATACCCTGTCTTATAGTGTGACAAACCTTTAAAAGGGAAATGCCACACTATACCCTATCTTGTAGTGTAACAAACCTTTAATAGGGAAATGCCACACTATAACCTGCCTTATAGCATGACAAACCTTTGACAGAGAAATGCCACACTATACCCAGATTTATACTTTGAGAAACCTTTAATAGGGAAATGCCACACTATATCCAGCTGTAAAGTATGTCAAAGCTTTAAATGGGAAATGGCACACTATACCCAGCCTTATACTGTTTCAAACATTAAACAGGAAAATGTAAAACTACACCCAGCCTTATCATATGACAAACCTTTACAAAGAAAATGCCACACTATACCCAGTCTTATACTGTGAAAAACCATTAACAGTAAAATATCGCACTATAGCCAGCCTTATAGTGTGCCAAACCTTTAACAAGAAAATGCCACACTATTCCCAGCCTTATAGTGTGACAAACATTTAATACGGAAATACCACACTATACAAAGGCTAATAGTGTGACTAAAATCTTATAGTGTGACAAACATTTGCCAGCAAACAAACACACTATACCCAGCTTTATAGTGTGACAAACATTTACCAGGTAAATAACACACTATACCTAGCTTTATAGTATGACAAACAATTAACAGGGAAATGCCACAGTATAACCAGCCTTATAGTGTGACAAACTTTAACAGGGAAATGCCACACTATATCCACCCTTATACTGTGACAAACCGTTATTAGGAAAAAGCTATACTACAACCAGTCTTATGGTGTGACAAAGTATTAGCAGGGAAATACCACAATATAGCCAGCCATAAGAGTGACAAATGTTGACCTAGGAAATGCCACACTATACCCCGTCATATAGTGTGACAAACCTTTAACAGGAAAATGCCACACTATACCCGACCTTATAGTGTGACATACTTTTAATAGCGAAATGCCACACTATACCAAGCCTTACAGAGTTACAAACCTTTAACCGGAAGTACCACAATATTCCCTGCCACATAGTGTAACAAACCTTTGCCAGGAAAATGCCACACAACACCCTGCTTCATAGTGTAAAAAAACTTTAAAAGACAAATACCACACTATACCCAGCCTTATACTGTGACAAACCTTTAACAGGGAAATGCCGCACTATACCCAGCCATATACTGTGAAAAACCTTTAAAAGGGAAATGCCCCACTATAGCTAGACTTATAGTGTGACAATCCTTTAACAGAAAAATACCACACTATACCTAGCATTATAGTGTGACAAACCTTTTACAGGAAAAGCTGCATTATACTCAGCTTTATAGTTTGAAAAACCTTAAATATGGAAATTCCACACTATACCCAGGTTGATAGTGTGACAAACCTTTAACAGGAAAATGCCACACTACACCCAGCCATATAGTGTGACAAACCTTTGATAGAAAAATGCAACACTATACCCAGCCTTATACTATGTCAAACCTTTAAAAGGAAAACGCCCCATTCTACCCAGCCTTATAGTGTGACAAACCTTTAAATGGGAAATGCCACACTATGCCCAGGCTTATATTGTGACAAACCTTTAACAGAGAAATGCCACACTATATCCAGCCTTATACTGTGACAAACATTTATCAGGAAAATGCTACACTACAACCAGCCTTATAGTGTGACAAAGTATTAACAGGGAAATACACCACTATAGCCAGCCAGAAGAGTGACAAACATTGACCCAGGAAATGCCACACTATACCCCATCATATAGTGTGACAAACCTTTAACAGTAAAATGCCACACTATATGCTGCATGATAGTGTGACAAACCTTTAACAGGAAAATACCCCACCATACCCAGCCATATAATGTGACAAACCTTTAATAGGGAAATGCCACACTATACCCAGCATTATAGTGTAACAAACCTTTAACAGGAAAAGCCCCACTATACCCAGCCTTATAGTGTGAAAAACCTTTAGTAGGGAAATGCCACACTATACCCAGCCTTATACTGTGACAAACCTTTAACAGGGAAATGCCACACTATACCCAGCCTTATAGTGTGACAAACCTTTAACAGGGAAATGCCACACTATACCCAGCCTTATAGTATGACAAACCTTTAACAGGAAAATGCCCCACTCTACCCAGATTTATAGTGTGACAAACCTTTAATAGGGAAATGCCACACTATATCCAGCATTAAAGTGTGGCAAACCTTTAAATGGGAAATGCCACACTATACCCAGCCTTATACTGTGACAAACCTTTAACAGGAAAATGCCCCACTATACCCAGCCTTATAGTGTGACAAACCTTTAAATAGAAAATGCCACACTGTACCCAGCCTTATAGTGTGACAAACCTTTACAAGGAAAATGCCACACTATACCCTGCCTTATATTGTGACAAAAGTTCCACAGGAAAGTAACACACTATACCCAGCCCTATAGTGTGACAAATGTTTAGAAGGAAAATAACATACTATACCCAGCCATATAGTGTGACAAACCTGTAAAATGGAAACGGTACACTATACCCAGCCATATAGTGTGACAAACCTCTAAAAGGGAAATGCCACACTATACCCTGCCTTATAGTGTGACAAACCTTTAAAAGGGAAATGCCACACTATAACCTGCCTTATAGTATGACAAACTTTTACCAGGAAAATGCCACAGTATACCCAGCATTATAGAGTGATGAACCTTTAACAGGAAAATGCCTCACTATCCCCAGCCTTATAGTGTGGCAAACCTTTAAAAAGAAAATACCACTCTATACCCAGCCTTATAGTGTGGCATATGTTTACCAGGAAAATAACACACTATACTCAGCCTTTTAGTATGACAAATGTTTTCCAGGAAAATACCATATTATACCCAGCCTTATAGTGTGAAAAACTTTTAATAGGGAAATTCCACACTATACCCAGCCTTATAGAGTTACAATCCTTTAACCGTGAAGTACCACACTATTCCCTGCCATATAGTGTAACAAACCTTTACCAGGAAAATGCCACACTATACCCTGCCTTATAGTGTGAAAAACCTTTAAAAGGGAAATGCCACACTATACCCAACTTTATACTGTGACAAACCTTTAACAGGGAAATGCCAAACTATACCCAGCCATATAGTGTGACAAACCTTTAATAGGGAAATGGTCCAGTATACCCAGCCTTATAGTGTGACAATCCTGTAAAAGGGAAATGCAGCACTATACCCAGTATTATAGTGTGACAAACCTTTAATAGGAAAATATCACACTATACTCAGCCTTATACTGTGACAAACAGTTAACAGGAAAATTCCCCACTACACCCAGCCTTATAGTGTGATAAACCTTTAATACGAAAATGCCACACTATACACAGGGTGTATATCACAACATCGAATGCTCCACATTTCAAACCACACAACATCGAACTGGATTCATCGAACCTTAGAACATCGAATTGGGGGGAAAAAAAAAGCATTCGGAGTGCAGAAGACAAACAAATTGCTCCATGGAGGGGGGGCAAGTCCCCCTGCAGCACCCACCCCTTGCTACTTAAACGTACCACTTCAGAGATCTCAGATAAGTGCACTACAGTGCTGAAATGGAAGATTTCCATTTCCTACACTGTAGTGCAATCTCAGAGTTGGTATACTTAAGTAGCGGAGGTGTGCAGGGGTCTTTCCCCCCTGCCTATACCCTTAATGTTACTTGTCACCATTGGTAACTGCCATTGACATGGATTAGATTTGTTAATGATTCGATGAATCCATTTCGATGTTATGTCATTCGAGATTTGGAGCATTCCATGTTCCGATATAAACCCTATACACTGCCTAATAGTGTGACAAACATTTATTCCTGAAATGGCCCTCTATACCCTGCCTTATACTGTGACAAACTTTTAACAGGGAAATGCTGCACTATACCCAGCCATATACTGTGAAAAACCTTTAATAGGGAAATGCCCCACTATAGCCAGACTTATAGTGTGACAATCCTTTAACTGGAAAATGCCACACTATACCCAGCCTTATACTGTGACAAACCTTTAACAGGGAAATGTCGCACTATACCCAGCCATATACTGTGAAAAACCTTTAATAGTGAAATGCCCCACTATACCCAGCATTATATTGTGACAATCCTTTAACTGGAAAATGCCACACTATACCCAGCTTTATAGTGTAACAAACTTTTAACAGGAAAATGCTACACTATACCCAGCCATATAGCATGACAAACCTTTAACAGAAAAATGCAACACTATACCCAGCCTTATACTATGACAAACCTTTAAAAGGAAAATGCCCCACTCTACCCATCCTTATAGTGTGACAAACCTTTAATAGGGAAATGTCACACTATACCCAACCTTAAAGTGTGACAAACCTTTAAATGGGAAATGCCACACTAAACCCAGCCTTATACTGTGGAAAACCTTTAACAGGAAAATGCCCCACTATACCAGGCCTTATAGTGTGACAAACCGTTAAATAGAAAATGCCACATTGAACCCAGTCTTATACTGTGACAAACCTTTACAAGGAAAATGTCACACTATACGCTGCCCTATATTGTGACAAACGTTTAGAATGAAAATAACAGACTCTACCCAGCCATATAGTTTGACAAACCTCTAAAAGGGAAATGCCACACTATACCCTACCTTATAGTGTGACAAACCTTTAATAGGGAAATGCCACACTATACCCTGTCTTATAGTGTGACAAACCTTTAAAAGGGAAATGCCACACTATACCCTGTCTTATAGTGTAACAAACCTTTAATAGGGAAATGCCACACTATAACCTGCCTTATAGCATGACAAACCTTTGACAGAGAAATATCACACTCTACCCACTCTTATAGTGTGACAAAGCTTTAACAGGGAAATGCCACACTATACCCAGATTTATACTGTGAGAAACCTTTAATAGGGAAATGCCACACTATATCCAGCTTTAAAGTGTGTCAAAGCTTTAAATGGGAAATGGCACACTATACCCAGCCTTATACTCTTTCAAACATTAAACAGGAAAATGCAAAACTATACCCAGCCTTATCATATGACAAACCTTTACAAAGAAAATGCCACATTATACCCAGGCTTATACTGTGACAAACCGTTATCAGTAAAATGCTGTACTATAGCCAGCCTTATACTGTGACAAACTTTACAGAAAAATGCCACACTACACCCAGCCTTATAGTGTGACAAACTTTTCATAGCGAAATGCCCATCTATACCAAGCCTTATAGGGTTACAAACCTTTAACTGGGAAGTACCACAATATTCCCTGACACATAGTGTAACAAACCTTTACCAGGAAAATGCCACACAACACCCTGCCTTATAGTGTAAAAAAACTTGAAAAGGGAAATGCCACACTATACCTAGCTTTATAGCATTACAAACCTTTAATAGGGAAATGCCACACTATACCCAGCCTTAAAGTGTCACAAACCTTTAACCGGGAAATGCCACACTATACCCAGCCTTATACTGTGACAAACCTTTAATAGAAAAATGCCCCACTATACCCAGCCATATACTGTGAAAAACCTTTAATAAGAAAATGCCACACTGTATCCAGCCTTATAGTGCAACAGACCTTTCCAAGAAAAATGCTACACTAGACCTTGCCTTATATTGTGACAAACGTTTCCCAGGAAAGTAAAACACTACACCCAGCTCTAGTGTGACACATGTTTAGCAGGAAAATAACATAGTATGCCCAGCCTTATAGTGACAAACCTTTAAAAGGTAAATTCCACTCTATACCCAGACTTACACTGTGATAAACCTTGAGTAGGGAAATGCCACACTATACCCAGCCTGATAGTTCTACAAGACTTTAACAGAAAATGCCACAATATACCCAGCCTTATAGTGTGACAAACCTTTACCAGAAAAATGCCACACTATACCCAACCTTATAGAGTGACAAACCTTTAACAAGAAAATGCCCTGCTATACCCAGCCTTATAGTGTGCAAAGCTTTAACAGGAATATGCCACACTATACCCAGCCTTACAGTGAGACATACCTTTAAAACTGCCACACTATGTCCTGCCATATAGTGTGAGAAAGTTTTAACAGGAAAATGCCCCACTATACCCAGCCTTATAGAGCGACAAACCCTTAATAAGGAAATGCCATACTATACCCAGCCTTATATTGGGACAAACCCTTAACTAGGAAATGCCACACTATACCCAGCCTAAATGTGTGTCAAACCTTTAAAAGGAAAATATCACACTATATGCTGCCTTATACTGTGACAATCGTTTAACAGGAAAATGCCCCACTAAACAAAGCCTTATTGTGTGGCATACCTTTAACAAGAAAATGCCACACTGTATCCAGCCTTATAGTGTGATAAACATTTAATAGGGAAAAGTTACTATATACCCAGCCTTATAGTGTGACAAGCATTTACCAGGAAAATAACACAATATAACCAGCCTTATAGTATGACAAACATTTAGCAGGAAAATAACACACTATACCCAACATTATAGTGTGAAAAGCCTTTAACAGGAAAATTCAACACTATACCCAGTTTTATAGGGTGGCAAAATTTTAATAAGGTAATGATAGTATACTCAGCCTTATACAGTGACAAACCTTAACTGGCAAATACCACAGTATACACTGCCTTATAGTGTAACACACCTTTAATAGGGAAATATCCCACTATACCCAGCCATATACTGTGACATACCTTTAATAGGGAAATGCCACACTATACCCAGTGTTATAGTGTGACAAACCTTTAACAGGAAAAGCCCCACTATACCCAGACTTATAGTGTGAATAAACTTTAATAGGGAAATGCCACACTATACCCAGTCTTATAGTGTGACAAACCTTTAATAGGGAAATGCCACACAATACCCAGTTTATAGTGTGACAAACCTTTAACAAGAAAATGCCGCAATATATGCTGCCTTACAGTGTGACAAACCTTTAACAGGGAAATACCTCACTCTACCCAGCCATATAGTGTGACAAACCTTTAATAGGGAAATGCCATGCTATACGCAGCCTTAAAGTGTGATAAACCTTTAAATAGAAAATGCCACACTGTACCCAGCCTTATAGTGTGACAAACCTCTACAAGGAAAACGCCACACAATACCCTGCCTTATATTGTGACAAACGTTCCCAGCAAAGTAACGCACTATACCTAGCCCTATAGTGTGACAAATGTTTAGAAGGAAAATAACACACTATACCCAGCCTTATACTGTGACAAACCTTTAACAGGAAAATTCAACACTATACCCAGTTTTATAGGGTGACAAAATTTTAATAAGGTAATGACACTATACTCAGCCTTATACAGTGACAAACCTTAACTGGCAAATACCACAGTATACACTGCCTTATAGTCTAACACACCTTTAATAGGGAAATATCCCACTATACCCAGCCATATACTGTGACATACCTTTAATAGGGAAATGCCACACTATACCCAGTGTTATAGTGTGACAAACCTTTAACAGGAAAAGCCCCACTATACCCAGACTTATAGTGTGAATAAACTTTAATAGGGAAATGCCACACTATACCCAGTCTTATAGTGTGACAAACCTTTAATAGGGAAATGCCACACAATACCCAGCTTATAGTGTGACAAACCTTTTACAGGAAAATGCCGCAATATATGCTGCCTTACAGTGTGACAAACCTTTAACAGGGAAATACCCCACTCTACCCAGCCATATAGTGTGACAAACCTTTAATAGGGAAATGCCACGCTATACGCAGCCTTAAAGTGTGGTAAACCTTTAAATAGAAAATGCCACACTGTACCCAGCCTTATAGTGTGACAAACCTGTACAAGGAAAACGCCACACAATACCCTGCCTTATATTGTGACAAACGTTCCCAGCAAAGTAACGCACTATACCCAGTCCTATAGTGTGACAAATGTTTAGAAGGAAAATAACACACTATACCCAGCCTTATAATGTGACAAACCTCTAAAAGGGAAATGCCACATTATAACCTGGCTTATAGTGTTGTTGTTGTTGTTGTTGTGTCTTTCGGCTTTTCCCGGTTAGGGGTCGCCACAGTGGAACTCCGGTCCGCTAATGATTGGCAGCTGGTTTTTACATGCCAAGTTGCCAGCCCTGATGCACAACCTTCAACGAAGGTATGCCCATTCACGCATGTCTCCACGCAGAAGATGCTCAACCTGCCTTATAGTGTGACAAGCCTTTAATAGGGAAATGCCACACAATACCCAGCCTTATAGTGTGGCAAGACTTTAACAGGAAAATACAACAATATACCGAGTAAACTTATTACCAGGAAAATGCCAAACTAATCTCAGCCTTACAGAGTGACGAACCTTTAATAGAAAAATGCCCCACTATACCCAGTCTTATAGTGTGTCAAAGCTTTGATAAGAATATGCCACACTATACACAACCTTACACTGCCACAAACCTTTAACAGGAAAATGCCCCACTATCCCCAGCCTTATAGTTTGACAAACCTTTAAAAAGAAAATGCCACACTGTTCCCAGCCTTATAGTGTGACAAACCATTAACAGGAAAATGCCCCACTATACCCAGTCTTATACTGTGACAAACCTTTAATAAGAAAATGCCACATTTTATCCAACCACATAGTGCGACAAACCTGTACAAGGAAAATGCCACACTATACCATGCCTTGACAAACATTTCCCAGAAAAGTACCACATTATACCCAGCCCTATAGTGTGACAAATGTTTAGCAGGAAAATAACACAGTATATCTAGTCTTATAGTGACAGCTCTTTAAAAGGGAAATACTACACTATGCCCAGCCTTATAGTGTGATAAACCTTTAATAAGGAAATGACACAGTATACCCAGCCCTATAGAGTGACAAATGTTTATTAAGAAAATAACACTGTATACCCAGCCTTTTAATGACAACCATTTAAAAGGGAAATGCCACCCTATACCCAGCCTTATAGTGTGGTAAACCTTTAATAGGGAAATGCCACACAATACCAAGGCTGATAGTGCAACAAGACTTTAACAGAAAATGCCACAATATACCCAGCCTTATAGTGTGACAAACCTTTACCAGAAAAATGCCACACTATACCCAGCCTTATAGAGTGACAGACCTTTAACAGGAAAATACCCCACTATGCCCAGCCTTATAGTGTGACAAACCTTTACCAGGAAAATGCCACACTGTACCCAGCCTTGCAGACAACAAACCTTTAACATGAAAATGCCACACTATACCCAGCTTTATAGTGTGATAAACCTTTAATAGGGAAATGCCACACTATACCCAGCCTTACAGTGAGACATACCTTTAAAAATGCCACACTATGTCCTGCCATATAGTGTGAGAAACCTTTAACAGGGAAATGCCACACTGTACCCACCCTTATAGTGTGACAAACATTTAATAGGAAAAAGTCACTATATACCCAGCCTTATAGTATGACAAACATTTAGCAGGAAAATAACAAGTTGTTACTAGTATAATAGTATGTATGGTCTATTTGCATAGCTGCACCTTGTTTACTAATGTTATTCATGTAATAGTGTTGTGTGTAGACAGCTCATACTAGTGTCTAAATTATTTCTATAAGTTTGTGCTGTTACTGGTGGATAGAATCACATTAGAGAACCACGACAGATTGCTGCTCGCTATATTTTTATCTGTGGCTGCATAACTGTCTGGTTTTTGTTTTCTAATGTTCTTCCAATTGGCTCAGTATCTGCATATACTAAGTAGTGGTTCAGGACATTGCATGTGGTAGCTATTTGCTCAGTGTGTTTTTTATAATCTTTATTATATAAATTTACCATCTCAAAAGTGCTTACTCCTCTCTGTACTCTTCTTATCTAGACCTAACACCACTCTTACGTATTCAACTGCGGTACCACCTTTAACATTCCTATAAGAAAAGTGCAGTCCGGGTCTGAACTGTCTGCAAACAGCTACAGTTAACTTTGAGTATGTGTCTAACTGTTTGAGCCAATCTTCATTTTCCTGAGAGCACTGTGCTTGGCTGTAAGCAGCCCCCACCACCACCACCACACCACACATCTTCCACTTTCTCTTATTCCCTTCTGTTAGCAAATAGTATCCATAACTGATCAATACTGTGTGTTTGTTTATTTAAACTATACCACAGTAGCCTACTGATACAAGGTTATCCTGGTTTTCCACCTGAGAAATTAAGACAAGACTTACAGTTTCAGAGCAGTCCTTGGTCAATTGTGATTGTTCTTAACACATACTTGTCTTGCTTTGTGATTGTTTCCAGCCCCTCATACAAGAACCTAACAGGGTCTCTACCCGCTTCGCTCCCCGCCCTGCCCCCTATTCCCTCCCACCCCCAGTGGTCCCACCTTTATTGCACTCAAACCCCTCCCATCTTTCCAATAGCCAACCACAGCGCTAACCCAACACTACCTCCTCCATATTCCCTCTACTATCACACCTCCTCAGCTGACATGTACAAGCATACCTTTCCTTTGCTCACTGCATGCTCTCTCCTTGCATATCTTACATCCTACCAAAGCTCCATCATTCCCCCACTCAACCACTACCACTGTACTACTACTCACACCACCACCCATGTCTCACCCATGCTCAGCTCCCCTCCCACCAGCTGAAGAACCATCCCTATGCACCCCCCACATATTCTACCAACTATATTACTCAAACGTAAAGCATCCCTACAACTTAACATAGTAACCCTCCCACCATACCTATTACCCACAGAGAACAATCATAAAATTTCCCTTATAAACAAACACATTCAAAAACTGAGAAAAATAATAATCTCATGCATATCAAAACTAGCCTTAAGTGGAGACATCCACCCCAACCCTGGCCCTACCATCTCCAACCCCAATCCTCATAATCAGACTAGAAATCACAACTTCTCCCATATTGCAGCCAATAGAAAGCCAAGTGACTTCCTTCTACTAAGCCTAAATATTAGAAGTATATCCAACAAAGTCCATGAACTCCATGCCACCATAGACTTATACTCCCCAGATATAGTCGTCCTGACAGCAACCTGGCTAAAACCTCACATTACCAGTGAGCAAATACTCCCTACAGGTTACGGCATACTAAGAGTAGACCGGCTAAACAAAAAAGGAGGTGGTGTAGCTGTAATATTTAAACAACATCTAAACATCCAGATCTTAAAATCATCAGCTCCACAAATAGGCAATGAAGAAATAATATATACCAACCTCAAAATTAACCAAAACAAAACCATCAACATAATTGGATGCTACTTCCCACCTGGCCAAAACATCCGTCCACTAGAAAACCTCCTCAGCTGGTCTACCCACCATCTCCCCCAAGAAACTATCATCTTAGGTGATTTCAATATTGACTGGCAATCCTGTTCTGGCAACAATCCAACCCATCATGTACACCTTCATGGCTTCACCCAACTAGTCCAGTCACCAACAAGGATAAATAAAAACTCCATAGGTTCATAGGTTCATAGGTTCATACTAGGCTATCTGCCCAAGGGCATTTATAAGCCTAGCCCATAGTTATGTGGCTTTCGCCACCCCTTTAGTTTGAATAAACACTATGCCTATCATTTTTCTGTGCCTCTGTCAAGCAGTGACACTGAAGTAATCCCTGGGGTATATCTGCGATCTCCCATCCATTGGTCAAGATTCCTCTTGAACAAGGCCAGCGAGGTGCTCTGCCTCACATGTACCGGGATTTTGTTCCACAGCATAGGGAGTCTCTGGGTGATGAATCTGTCCCTCCAGCACGTTCTATTTATAACCGTGTCAAGGTTTAAGTCTCCCGCCCTTGTGGTTCTGAGGGATCTAGATTTTTGAGGTGAAGCATATTCATCAAATCTGGGTTTGACATGGCCTTATATGTCAGGCACAGGTCACCTCTGAGCAAGCGGTATGAGACTGAATAAAGCTGGAGTTCTTTCAGTCGGGCAGCATAAGACATATTTTGAGACCCTTTATCCTTTTGGTGAGGAACTTTTGGGGCCTTTCAAGCTGCATCAGGTGTCTGGTCAGATACATTCGAACGGGCATTGTACTCAATCATAGGTCTAATGAGTGATGAGTACAGGGGACGATGACCTCCCTTGATCTAGATGTGAATCCCTTCATGATCAGGTGGGCGATATAGAAGGTTTTCCTAACTACTTTAGCAACATGAGTGTCAAACGAAAGACTACTGTCAACTTGGGTCCCCAGATCCCTGATGACTTTTTCTGTGCTCAGTGGATTGTCACCTATATGGTAGCTAGGGTAACCTTGTTTTTCAAGGGTATGACTATGCATTTTTGGCGTTTAACTTCAGGCCATGGCTCTGGCACCAGTTATCCGTTTCTGTGAGGCCCTTCTGGAGGATATCTGTGTCAGATGTGTTTTCGACTATGGCCAGTTTGCAGTCATCTGCAAACTTTGTCAGCCATAACCCTCCTGTGTTTGCTTGTACTTCAGAAAAGTAGATGCCGAACAAGAGTGGACCCAGGACTGAGCCCTGTGGGACACCACTTGTGACAGGCTTTGAGTCTGACATGGCTCCAGCAGCTCTGACCCTGTGGGTTCTGTCGCTTAGCCAGTTTGCAACCCATCTTGTGATGTATGGGTTTACATTCAAGCTGATGAGTTTTTCGATGATACCTGAGTGGGGTATTGTGTCGAAGGCCTTTGCCAGGTCGAGGTAGGCTGTATGGACTGCCTTTCCCTCATCAATGGCCTTGGTGACTGTCTCCAACTCACCAAGTTTAAGAGGCAGGATCTGCCTTTGACAAAGCCAAACTGGGTTGGATCCAAAGTCTGCAAGTTCCCTATGTCTTTATTTATGAGTTCCATTATGATCCTCTCCATGGCTTTGCAGATAAGGCTTGTCAAGCTAATGGGGCGGTAATTTCCAGGGTCTGTGGAGGCACCGCCCTTATGAAGTGGGACCACAGTCGCCGTGCGCCACTCCTTGGGTACGTATCCTGAGGTGAGGCTAAGATTAAACAGCTGTCCTAACTGTGGGTTTAATTCCTCGTTGAGTTCATGAAGCACACAGCCGGGACACCATCCGGTCCCATGGATGCTGTGTTTTTGCCTTAGTGAGGGCAGTTCTCACCTGGGTGTTGGAGATGTTTGGGGGCTACAATCCTCTGGAATAGATATCTCCTTTTGGGGGGAGAAGTTTGCACTGAACCTGTCAGCCAGTATGTTAGCAATGTGTGTAGGTTCAGTAATTTTCACATCATTTTGAACTAATTCTGAGCATATCTGGGAGTTTCCTCCTAGGTTTCTAACATAGCTAAAGAAGGCCTTATGATTGTCTTTAGAGTCCTTGGCGATTTTTCTCTCAAAATTTGCCTTTGATGATTTTATGAGAGCTCTTAGTTTTTACTTATAATGATCAAAGGTGTCTTACCTTTCAAGGATTTTGCTCTATCTTGTAGTAGCTTCCTCCTTTTGTTGTAGAGCTTGTTTATGGCTGGGGTCCACCAGACTGGACGCTTGCCTTTGGTACAGAGAGTCTTAGTTTTGTTTGGGATTGCCTGATCCATGCAGTCCTGTAGGTGCTGGTAGAAGGCATTTGTAAGTGATTCAGCGGTTTGAGTAATGTTTACCACTGGCTCAGGGGCCTTAAAGGAGACCACACTAGTTTTTAGAAGTGTGAAATCGGCTTTTGAGAAGTTTTTCACTGTGGTCTTTTTTGTTTCAGGTGGGGCGGATGAGGACCTCCAGCGAGATTAGTTTATGATCTGATCTCACCAGTGAGGGGTATACTTCCAGTGTTGAACATTTTGATCCCATGTTCGTGATAATGAGATCAAGTATGTTTTCACCTCTTGTGGGGATGGTGACTAGTTGTTCCATGGCATTTGAGTTTATGAACTCCAGGAATCTTTGGGTTAGAGTGTTCGGGCTTGAGTAGTGTTCCCAGTCTATATTAGGGTAGTTGAAGTCACCTAGTATGATGGTGTTTGGAGATACATTTATCCTCCAATGTTTTCAGGAAGGCCATGTGAGGTTCCTGAGTTTGAGAGGGTGGCCTGTAACATGCTACAAATTGCAGAGCAGTCTTGCCTATGGTTAATTGCACCTGGATGGTCTCCGATGCATCGTGCATTGCCACCAACCTTGAGGTGTGGGTGTCCTTTATGAATATGGACACCCCTCCTTTCTTGGTGTTGTCCGGATTTTGGGGCCGGCGTATGATATGAGGTGAAACCTGTTAGTGCTGGGGTGCTCTCAGGAGCCTTGAACCAGGTTTCTGTCACAGCACAGACATCGATGTTCTCCATATTGAGAAGGGCCTCGAGTGCGTGCATCTTGAGATTGAGACTTCTGGCATTGAGCAGCATTACCCTTAGTTTTTTTCCTTTTGGTGTTCTAGGGTGGTAGGTTTAGAATTTGAGCCTTGCCTAAAAAGGCACTATGGGGGCAAGAGCCTTTGCCAATATCCGGAAGCCCAGGGGTGACAGGTGCAAGCCGTCCGAAGCAGCGTGGCTTGTCCAGCATGTCATCCCAGGCAGACAGACATTGGATCCCCTTTGAATGACACCAGAATTTAAGCCAATTATTAAAGCTGATCATCTTATCACTGTATTGTGGCATCATTCTAGGTGAAGGTAGGATACTGCTCAAGGTCAGGATCATACCTGCCTGGGCTACATAATCAGAGAGCTCCTCGATGTCCCTTTTCATGTAGTCCAAGGAGGTATGTCTCAGGTCGTTGACACCAGCGTGGACAATGACTGAGTCGTACTTGTACCTGCTGTTGAGAGACCTGAGTGCTTGCGTTATGTGGTGGATTCTAGCGCCCGACAGGCAGCTTACTGTGACCTTCTCCTTACTCAGTCTGGTGAGCGGACGCCAGTGTGTCTGACTATGGAATCACCAATGACAAGTGTGTCTGGCATTTTGTTTGGCCTTAAGAGCTGTGACTGTTTGACACTCTGACTGTGTGGTCTATGTGTTGCATGTGTTGGGTCGTGAGGTGGTAGTTGTTTGGGTGTCTGCTTTGGTGGCCTCTGCTGTTTTGGTAAATTTTGATCAGAGCCTCCGAGTATGTCTTTGTGTGAGTATGTGTATGATTTGAAGTTGTGATGGTACCATGTGTGACTGGGTATGTATTGTGTGTGGTTGCCTTCTCCTCCTGTCTGGTCTTGCCAGTCCTATGTTGAGAGAGCTCAGCCTCCAGTTTGGCCGTATAGTTGCATCTCTCGCATGTATTTGTGTTTTGTGGGAGAAGGAGAGGATTGTGTACATGAGGCAATTGTAACATTGCCTCAATATTCCCAGGTTCACCAGTTGAGCTGGAGAGGACACTAGCAACTGATCCTCGACATACTAGAAGTAGTAGATAAAGAACTTTCAAAGGACTCCGGGGAAGTGGGTTTTAGGCTGGTGGGGTACTATTTATAATAAGAGTGCTTTATCAAGGTGCAAGTACTGTAGGAGTAAGTGCTAGGCTTTACAGATAGAGAATAGTCTACTTGGGAATCAAGTAGAGATGAACTTTTCAGTTATAGGATATGCTGGTTAGATCAGCAGTACAGTTTAGCGTGTTTTATAGCAGGGGCTGAAGGAGCTAGGAATTGGCCCAAACGACCAATGGACTACTAGTTTCTGGCTGAAACTTCACCAAATCGGACAAAAGGCAGTGCTTCCCACTCCCACTGGTAAGCAAAGAAACTTCCCTCCTTCCTAATAAGGCAATGGATCAGTAACAGGAACTAAAACAAAGCCCAGGGATCAGCAACTCTGAAACTGGACTACTCTAGTTCAGTAAAGTGGGAAAACAAGAGATTTTTTTGTTTTATTACAGAGATAAGGAAAAAACAGACAGTAAATGCTATAAATGCTGTAAATCGGCTAGCACTTTAGTGTGTAGCCTACAGAAACAATTTGCAACAATTAGTAACTTAAAGTGCAATAAACAGTGTAAAATGCAGAAATCACTTAAAGTAGCAGTAAAACAGGCGAAATGCAGTCGCTAACTTAATAACAGTGGGAAAGCCACAAAAATACTTATATCTGGTAGAAAGTCACTCTTTTAGCTCTCTGCTGCTTGGATCACTCTGCAGGCCACCACGAGGATCTGTGCAGAGTTGGTACAAGCTGGAAAACACGTGTTTAGCGTGTTTTATAGCAGGGGGCTGAAAGGAGCTAGAATTGGCCCAAACGACCAATAGACTACTAGTTTCTGGCTGAAACTTCACCAATTCGGACAAAGGCTGCTCAGTGCTTCCCACTCCCACTGGTAAGCAAATAAACTTCCCTCCTTCCTAATAAGGCAATGGATCAGTAACAGGAACTAAAAACAAAGCCCAGGGATCAGCAACTCTGAAACTGGACTACTCTAGTTCAGTAAGGTGGGAAAACAAGAGATTTTTTTTTTTTTTTTTACAGAGACAAGGAAAAAACAGACAGTAAATGCTATAAATGCTTTTAAGTGGCTAGCACACTTGAGTGTGTTAGCCTACAGGTAAAATTAAGCAACAAATAACTTTTTAAGAGTGCAAAACAGTTAATCAACACAAAAACAGTTTAAATAGAATGCAAGCACTCTACCCTGGATTGGATACTAGTCAGTAAGAACCCCCAGTCATATATAACAGGCTGCTTATCAGATAGCCTCAGTGATCACTCCCCAACATTCCTACTCAAAAAATACCTGTACCAAGCTAAACCTGTCATCTATCGTCAAATACGTAAAAAAACAAACTTTAACCCACTCACATTCATCTCATCCCTCAAAGAATGTAACTGGCATGCTCTAAAGTACCTCAAGTCTAGATGACGCAGTTGAATCTTTTAATACTACCTTCCTGAACATCCTTAATTACCATGCCCCCATAAGATTTTCCAGAACCAAAGCACAACCCTCCCCATGGCTACAGAAACCACTAAGTCAGAAATGAAAACAGGGATAAAGCCTGGGAGCACTGGCGCAAAACCAAAACCCCGCAGCTAGACAGAAATTCCTAGAACTACGCAATAGAGTCAAAAGCTAATAAAACGGGACAAATTCCAATACTACCAGTCTGCCCTAGACCCTCACAACACAGCCCCAAACAATTCTGGTCCTCCATAAACTCCATCCTCCACCCAGGTAAAGTCAGTACCCGCCTCCTAACATCCCTCACTCCTCAGAAAATATTGCTACCTCATTCAACACACACTTCACCCAAACCATACTATCACTAGCTAAACAACACAACCCCCTCCTCCAACCCACACCTTCAACTAGTAATATCCCCACTGCCTTCTCTTTTCTCCTGTACCTACCTCCAACATAAAAACTCTTAACTAAACTTAAACCCACCAAATTAGCAGCAGACAACCTCCCAAGTGAATACCTACAAATCGCAGCTGATGCTCTGGCCTACCCAGTATCCATCTTGATTAACCGATCTCTGTCAGAAAGTTACGTTCCCACATTGTGGAAAGTCTCACATATAATTCCCCTCCACAAAGGCGGACCCTCTGCAGAACTAACCAGTTACCGCCCCATAGCTATTCTCTCTCCACTCTCCAAAATACTAGAGAGATGCATACACTCTCAGGTCTCACACTACCTCCTTACTAACAACCTCCTTTCCAGTACTCAGCATGGTTTCCAACCAAACCATAGCACCACCACTGCCTTACTCTCCTTTACAAACACTATCCTTCAGCATAAAAACAATGGCTATCTCTCCTCTGCTACTTTCCTAGACCTATCTAAAGCATTTGACATGGTCCCACGCAAACAACTTATCTTTGTCCTCAATAACCTATCCTTCTCACATTCAGTCACCAACTGGTTTCAGAGTTACCTGTCTGACCGCCAACAATCCGTTGTATGGCAGAATGACATATCTCCCCAACTACCTGTCTCCATAGGGGTTCCCCAAGGATCCATCCTTGGACCCCTACTTTTCTCTGTTTACACCAATAATCTAGCCTCTGCCACCAAACATGGCACACTCATCCAATACGCAGATGACTCTACCATCATCTGCTCAGCCCAGTCCCTACCCAAACTGCAAAAAGTTACACAGGAAGCCTTTTCCTCTGTTGAAACATGGTTATCCAATGCCCAATTAATACTCAACCCAAACAAAACTAAACTACTCATCTTCCAACCCACCAAACATACTCAAAACAACTCTCACCTTAACATCACAGCAAAAGACAACACCACTATATACCCAACTGAACACACCAAATTGCTAGGAGTGGAAATAGACAATAAACTAAAATTTGACATTCACAAATCCATGACCATAAAAAAAGTCCACAAAAAAATAGGAGCATTATACAGAAATAAACAATTTCTCACCAAAGCAGCAAAGATTTCAATAGCAAATTCCCACCTTATCTCCACCCTACTTTATGCCTCTCCAGTATATACCAACCTAAGGCAATGTGATCTAAACAAGCTAGAGACCTGCTACAACAAAATCGCAAAATTCGCCACAGGGGCATCCTACCATAGTCACCACTGTCTCTCACTTGCTGAACTGGGCTGGCTTGAACTCCCTCACCTCCTTCAGTGGTATCAAGTCTCACTCGCCCACAAACTAGTAAACCATCCACTAAATGTCCCATCCCTCCAGAATCTACTCCAACCCTATCGCACCACCAGACCACTAAGATCCAGCAACAGAAATCACTTGCATATCACTAAAGCCAATAACTCTGCTGGTGAAGCACTATTCTCTTGCGCCATAGCCAAATTATGGAACTCACTCCCACCCACAATTACCTCCATACCATCATGCACCAACTTCAAAACTTTATTAAAAGCGCACCTAAAAACATGCTGGCTATGCCCTTGCAACTCCCACTCTAATATCATCCACCCCATCCAACCACTACCTTTCTTTCCACTCCACTAACTACCTTGATTACAGCAAGCTCAGATGCTCATAAGCCTAGTACTTATTATACAGCAGGAACTTCTCATTGTCACATTTGTTAATGTCTCTTATGTACTTCACAGATAAAGATTCTAGTTGTCTGCTGATGTACTATGTTCTTCATCTGTAAATATGTTGTAAGTAATTTCTATGTTAAATTGTTAATCACTATGTAATACAATGTAACTACTGTCTGTTTATTTTACTGTGGAGCTTTTCTCCCCGGGCCTCCGCTGAAAATGGACCCACGTCCAGTCGGACACTCCCGGTCAACAAATTTAAATAAATAAATAAATAAATAAATAAATAAAAAATAAACATACTATACCCAGCCTTATAGTGTGACAAACCTTTTACAGGAAAATGCCATACTATACCCAGTTTTATAGAGTGACAAAATTTTAATAGGGTAATGCCACACTATACCCAGCCTTATACAGTGACAAACCTTAACCAGGAAATGCCACACTATACGCTGCCTTATAGCTAAACAAACTTTTAACAGGAAAATGCCACACTATACCCAGCCATATAGTGTGACAAACCTTTAATAGGGAAATGCCACACTACACCCAGAATTATAGTGTGACAAACCTTTAACAGGAAAATCCCCACTATACCCAACCAAGGATACAGAAGATTAAGGCATATCCAAGGCAAAGACCAAAAGGCTAAACATGCTCCGATGAGGTGGAGGTCAACAGGAGAAAGCAGGAAAGGCATCTAGACAGCCTGACCGATTCCTTTGGTTGTGCATTGACTTAATTATTGATACTACCAAACAAGACTTGACTTTGATCCCTGCAAACATTGGAACATATGCTTCTGAGTAGTTTTCCTTCATTCATGGTTTGTCAAAGTAAACAGTACTTACGGCCTCCAGACCTTCAAAACTTTAATACACAGATCCTTACCAGGTGTGCAATCATGGAGACCACTGAGGAAACTATCTCAGTTTACCAAAAGCCCCAGAGCCAAGAATCCTGCTCAGAGTCCCAAAATAGGCAGGTGAAGGTTGTGGGAGTCATACCAGAGACTACAACTAATATCTTGTCAACAGCTCATAGCTTCAATCCACCACATCAATCAACAAACTTCAAACTTCCAACACTCACATCATTAACTTTCTCAAGACAGTTAAAGTTCCATAAGCAAAGTCATATGCCACCCGGTCTGTCATCCAGAGTCACCAACAATCACTATTTATTTGAAGCTAAAGGTTCATAGGTAGTCATCAGACAAGCAGCCAAGGAGACCACCAAAGGTATATCTCAGCCTGCCAAAACCCCAGTGCATTGCCTAGTCAGTTAGCTCACTGAGTCACACAGCAGGAAGATGAAGGCTATGGAAATCAAGCCGTGGACTCCAAGAAACAGCTTGACAGTAGTTCATGGTTTCAATCCACTGCATTAACTGCCAGGCTTCATACTTTCAACACGCATTTTATTAACTTTCTTAAGACTCTTCCAAGTTCCATAAGTAAAACCATATATCTGCTCTGACATCCAGAACTATTACTTACCCATGTTTATGTGAAGCCAAAGGTACTTATATAACAATATTTTGGTAACCTTATCTAAATGCTTAAAGCATATACATTCTTGCTTTAATTGATATAAAAATCTTATTTGCTGGATGCTTTTTAACACTTGATCATTTATAACTACAGTGACCAGTCTTTGGTGTTATCCTAGTTGACTTTTATTTATCATATTTTTGTTGAGATCATATTGTTGAATAATAGCTGTGGGTTTTTGGGGCTATTGGTTGACACTAGGTTTTTCACCCCTACACCATGATATCACCATCTCAACCCTCACACACTAAACTCCTACTATCTATCATTTGCATCACTTCTATAACTCTGCTAACCACCATTACCAGTTACCAAACACCACTTACCTACACACTATTCATTCCTTGCAAAGGAACATCTCCCAATATTCCAAACCCCATACCATGTTTACAACTAACCCCATACATCTATCACACCACCATAATCCACCACCTCAGACACAAGCTATGCCCATCAAATAGCCAATCCCACACCACTCTTAATTACACAAAACTCATCAACAAACTAGTCAAACTTTATGTACACCTGAAAACAGCACTAGTATGCTGTGGTGACATATACCCCAACCCAGGTCCACTCAGTCCAGATAGACCAATCCCAGACCTAAATACAACCCTACTCCAAAGGCCCACAAACTCACTCCTCATCATAAATCTAAATATTAGAAGCATCTTAAATAAGGTCCATGACCTCCATACCTTAATCTCCTTTCACCATCCAGATATTGTCATTATGACAGAGACCTGGCTTAAGCCCCTAATTCAAGATAATGAAATTACAGCACCAGGCTACAATATAATCAGAAATGACAGAGCAGGAAAAAGGGGTGGAGGAGTAGCAATATTATATAAAACTCACCTTATCTTAGAAAAACTAGACATAACAACCCCAGACTTAGATAACACTGAATTCATCCTCACTAAACTGAAACTTAACCCACATAAACATATCAACATTATAGGATGCTACATCCCCCCAGGGAACAATATTACCATCACAGAAAAACTACTAGAATGGATAACCAACCTTCCCCAAGAAAACATCCTATTAGGTGACCTTAATATTGACTGGGACAACTGCTCCAGTCTAAACCCTGTCTCCCATATCAACCTACGTGGACTAACCCAACTAATAACTTCCCCCACCAGAACAGACAAAAGAACCAAACATCAGTCTATACTAGACTGGATACTAGTATCTCATCCTTCCCACATATCTCACGCTGGCTGCCTGCCAGATGCCTTCAGCGACCACCTAGCTACATTTCTAATAAGAAGCAAAACTCCCCAACTGACCCAAGAAACCTTCAGGGAATGTAGGAAGAGAAAAAAACTTCAGCCAACTCAACTTCAGTAATGACCTAAAACTATGTAACTGGACCCCCCCCAAAAAACTTTGGACCTTAATTAAGCAGTACTATACTTCAATACTACCTTCACTAGCATACTTAACCAACATGCCCCCCTAAAACTACAAGAATCAGAACTAAACATGCACCTTGGCTAACTTTAAATACTAAAACATTACTCCGAGATAGGAACAAAGCATGGACAAATTATCATAAAAGCAAATCCCAAATAGACAAACATATCATCAGTTACGTAACAAAGTCAAACAACTTATTAAAAGAGACAAAATCTCCTACTGCCAAAATATACAGAATAACTATATTAACAACCCAAAAAAGTTCTGGGCTGCTGTCAACACTGTACTGCAACAAGGAAAAACAACCACCCCCCACCCCCAGAATGAACAACCAAGACAATATCCCCACACAGCTCAACACATTCTTCACAGAAACTATCCAAAACCTAGCCATCAACCATCTAAGCCCCAACAACCCATCCCCAATTAAAACACCCTCTTCACCCAAAACAAATCTCAATTACCCCATTTTCACCTTCAACCCAGTGCCAACCAAAATCATACAAAAATTACTCCTAAAACTTAGGCCAGCCTCTACAGCCACCGATAATCTACCTTCCAAATATCTGCAACTAGCAGCTGAAACAATAGCCTACCCTGTCTCCATATTAGTAAACAGATCTATCACAGAGTGCAGAGTACCTCATCATCGGAAAATATCACATATTACACCACTGCACAAAGGTGGTACCTCTATAGAACTTAGTAACTATCGACCCATAGCTATACTATCCCCCCTATCAAAACTTCTAGAGAAGATTGTCCACATGCAATTGATGAAGTACCTCTTAGAAAACAAATTACTATCCACTCAGCAACATGGTTTCAGACCCTTCCATAGCACCACCACTGCACTTACATCATTCACTAATACCGTCAATAACCACAAAAACAATGGACTGCTAGTATCTGCAACTCTCTTAGACTTATCTAAAGCCTTTGACATGGTCAACTATGAAAAACTGCTTCATACACTAACCACCCTAAATTTCACCTTCTCTACTATTTCTTGGTTTAAGAGCTACCAAGTTGGTAGACAACAAGCTGTAAACTGGCAAAATCAGCTCTCTCCCTTACTGCCTGTCTCTCTAAAGGTACGCCAAGGCTCCATCCTGGGTCCTCTACTCTTCACCTTATTTACTAATCAACTACCATCCACCATACCAAAGCCTCAATAGTCCAATATGCAGATGATACCACCATTATCTGTGCAGCCAACTCCCCTGACCACCTCCTGTCCCTAACACAAGAATGCTTTTCACTGGCAGAAACATGGATCACTAACCAAAACCTCTTTCTAAACCCAGCCAAAACTAAATTACTCTTCTTCAGCCCTCACAGATCTCCAGCCTCCTCATCTAATTTTTCAGTCTGCTCTCATAACAACACCAACATCACACCCAGCAGTCACACCAAACTGCTAGGCCTCGAAATTGACAATAGCCTTAAATTTGACATTCCTGTCTCCCAGACCATAAAAAGAGTCCACAGAAAAATGGGCCTACTCTATTGCAACAAACAGTTTCTCACCAGGCACTCTAAGGTTACCACAGCCAGGACACACATCCTATCACCCCTACTTTACGCCTTCCCCATGCTTACCAATCTCCAAAAAACTGAGCTCAACAAACTAGATAGCTGCTACAATAAAACAGCCAGATTCGCCACAGGATCACCTTCTAGAACCCACCATTGTGAAAGCCTAAAAAAACTCAACTGGCTAGTACTCCCCCTGACCCTTCAAGTTAAACAACTAGCAATTGCTCACAAAGTACTGCATCATCTAGGCAACACACCAGCCCTGCAGCAACTACTCCAGCCTTACACCACTACCAGATCCCTGAGATCAAGTACCCATCACCTCCTTAAGGTAACAAACTTTAAAAATGAGGCAGGTAGACCTGTTTATAGCCACTTCATCTCTAAAATCTGGAACTCACTTCTAGCACACATAATAAATAACAACTCCACCACCCAATTCAAAAAACTACTCAAAACACACTTCCTGAATCACAGATTATGTACCTGTACTACCCCTGGATAGTAACTCGTATGCCTCTGTTTTCCAGCAACTAGAGTAACAGCTTATCTACTGCTTTTGTAATGTCTGCATGGGGTAATAGTATCACTGAATACTGTAAAGAAACCTAAAGGACATAGTATGTCTCTCGTGTAGAAATGAGTTATGAAAGTTATCTACTCTATCTTCCTGCTATACTTGCTGTTACACACCTCTATAACATGTATATGTTAATGTAGCCTGTGAATGTTAGCAAATGCACTCATTGGTTAACTCACTATTTTATATGTACTATATGAAGTATAAAGATTGTGTACTCTGTATTTTGTTTATTGAACCTTTGGTTAACATGTCTTTCTCTTGTTAATTATTTTACTGCTCTGGTGCTTTTCTCCCCAGGCCTGCACTGAAAATGGACATATATCCAGTTGGACTTTCCCGGTTAACAAATGTAAAATAAAATAAATAAATAAATAGGGAAATGCCACACTATACCCAGCCTTATAGTGTGACAAACCTTTAACAGGAAAATACTACAATATACACTGCATTATAGTGTGACATATCTTTAACAGTAAAGTAGTGCTACTGTGGAACTTGGATGTCTGTTTTTATGTCTTGACATTCTTCAAATGCTGCAGAATTTTATTATCTCTTGAATTGAGAAGCTGAAGCCTTGCCTTTGCAGTAGTTTTGAGTTTATCTGTGGACTTTTCGTATTTATATGCAAGGGCACCTGGTTTCTATTGGGCTGTTTTTTCTTCATTTAATAAGAAAATGCCACACTCTACCCAGCCTTATATCTCGACAAACCTTTACAAGAAAAATGACAAACTGTACCATGTCTCATATTGTGACAAACGTTTCCCAGGAAAGTAACACACTATACCCAGCCCTATAGTGTGACAAATGTTTAGCAGGAAAATAACACAATATACCCAGCCCTATAGTGACAAACCTTTAAAAGGGAAATGCCACAGTATATCCTGACTCATAGTGTGATATAGAGAAATGCCACACTATACCCAGCCTGATAGTGCGACAAGACTTTAACAGAAAATGCCACTATATACCCAGCCTTATAGTGTGACAAACCTTTACCAGGAAAATGCCACATTATACCCAGCCTTATAGAGTGACATACCTTGAACAGGAAAATGCCCCACTACACCCAGCCTTATAGTGTGCAAAGCTTTAACAGGAATATGCCACACTATACCCAGCCTTTCAGTGAGACATACCTTTAAAAATGCCACACTATCTTCTGCCATATAGTGTGAGAAACCTTTAACAGGGAAATGCCACACTATACCCAAGCGTATAGTGTGACAAATGTTTACCAGGAAAATAACACACTATAGCCAGCCTTACAGTGAGACATACCTCTAACAGGAAAATGCCACACTATGTCCTGCCATATAGTGAGAGAAACCTTTAACAGGAAAATGCCCCACTATACCCAGCTTTATAGTGCGACAAACCCTTAATATGGAAATGCCACACTATACCCAGCCTTATAGTGGGACGAACCCTTAACCGGGAAATGCCACACTATAGCCAGCCTAAAAGTGTGGCAAACCTTTAAAAGGAAAATACCACACAATATGCCGCCTTATACTGTGACAATCGTTTAACAGGAAAATATGCCACTATACCCAGCATTATTGTGTGAGAAACCTTTAACAAGAAAATGCCACACTGTATCCAGAGTTATAGTGTGACAAACCTTTGCCAGGAAAATGCCACATGATACCCAGTCTTATAGTGTGCCAAACATTTAATAGGGAAAAGTCACTATATACCCAGCCTTATAGTGTGGCAAACATTTACCAGGAAAATAAAACACTATACCCAGCCTTATAGTGTGCAAAGCTTAACAGGAATATGTCACAGTATACCCAGCCTTACAGTGAGACATACCTTTAAAAATGCCACACTATGTCCTGCCATATGATGTGAGAAACCTTTAACAAGGAAATGCCACACTATACACAGCCTTATAGTGTGACAAACATTTAATAGGGAGAAGTCAATATATACCCAGCCTTATCATATGACAAATATTTAGCAGGAAAATAATATACTATACCCAGCCTTATAATGTGACAAACATTTAGCAGGAAAATAACACACTATACCCAGCCTTATAGTGTGGAATACTTTAACAGGGAAATGCCACACTATACCCAGTTTTATAGGGTGACAAATTTTGAATAGGGTAATGCCACACTATATCCAGCCTTATACAGTGACAAATTTAACCAGGAAATACCACACCATATGCTGCCTTATAGTGTAACAAACCTTTAATGGAGAAATACCCCACTATACCCAGCCATATAGTATGACAAACCTTTAATAGGGAAATGTCACACTATACCTAGTGTTATAGTATGACAAACCTTTAACAGGAAAAGCCCCACTATCCCCAGCCTTATAGTGTGAAAAACCTTTAATAGGGAAATGACACACTATACCCAGTCTTATAGTGTGACAAACATTTAACAGGGAAATGCCACACTATACCCAGCCTTATACTGTGACAAACTTTAACAGGAAAATGCCACAATATATGCTGCCTTACAGTGTGACAAACCTTTAACAGGAAAATACCCCACTCTACCCAGCCATATAGTGTGGCAAACCTTTAATAGGGAAATGCCACACTATACACAGCCTTAAAGTGTGAAAAACCTTTAATTAGAAAATGCCACACTGTACCCAGCCTTATAGTGTAACAAACCTTTACAAGGAAAATGCCACACTTTACCCTGCCTTATATTGTGATAAACATTTCCCAGGAAAGTAACACTCTATACCCAGCCCTATAGTGTGACAAATGTTTAGAAGGAAAATAACACACTATATCCAGCCTTATAGTATGACAAACCTTTAATAGGGAAATGTCACACTATACTCAGTATTATAGTGTGACAAAGTTTAACAAGGAAATGCTCCACTACACCCATCCTTATAATGTGACAAACCTTTAATAGGAAAATGTCACACTATACCCAACCTTATAGTGTGACAAACCTTTATAAGGAAATGCCACACTATACCCAGCCTTATAGTGTGACAAACCTTTAATACGGAAATGCCACACTATACACAGCCTAATAGTGTGACAAATGCTTAACCAGGAAAAGCCACACTATACCCTGCCTTATAGTGTGACAAACCTTTAACAGGAAAATGCCACACTATATACAGCCTTATAGTGTGGCAAATGTTTACCAGGAAAGTAACACCCTACCCCAAGCCTTACAGTGAGACATACCTTTAACAGAAAAATGCCACACTATGTCCTGCCATATAGTGTGAGAAACTTTGGAAAATGCCCTGCTATACCCAGCTTTATAGTGTGACAAACCTTTAATATAGAAATGCCACACTAAACCCAGCCTCATTGTGTGACAAACCCTTAACCAGGAAATGCCATACTATACCCAGCCTAATAATGTGACAAACCTTTAAAATGAAAATACCACACTATACGCCACCTTATACTGTGACAATCGTTTAACATGAAAGTGCCCCACTATACCCAGCCTTACAGGGTGAGAAACCTTTGCCAGGAAAATGTCACAATATACCCACCCTTATAGTGTGACAAACATTTAATGGGGAAAGTCACTCTATACCCAGCCTTATAGTGTGACAACCATTTACTAGGAAAATAACACACTATACCCAGCCTTACAGTGTGAAAAAACTTTAACAGAGAACCTTTAAGCATTTTGTTCTCTTCTAGGTAATGATAATTGTGAATTAAATCATTCTAGCTTATATTAGAAGCTTAAATGACATACCTCAGAGTATGATTTTAACAGTGCAACATGAGAAGTAATCAAGTCATAAAGCTTGTAATTGCTGCCTCCATGAGAGGGATCACGCAGTGGAATGTTTTATCATTTATAATCTAATTCATTATACTAAGATAAAAAAACATTTGGTAAAGTACAGAAAATTCATGCATGATACAACAGTCTCCTTACTGAAAATGAATTAAATTATTAAAAATAATGCTCACATATGCTATATATGTAAAAGTGTATTGCTACCAAGTGGAATCCACTATTAATATACATTCAGCATAGCCAAATTTTTTTTAGTTTGAATGAATACAGCTTTATTTATTAAGGTGCAAAACTTCCATATTTTATTCTTTATTGCCAATAGTTATGCAAGTTCACTTAAGACTTTAAAGATGAAAACAATGTATCATTTTAGCAGGTACATGAGAGACACACTTTTCATCTTTTTCTGTCTAGTAGTAGTACAAGTGCCACCCTATTACATTTACCAAATATACTGATTTCATTTGCTGTTATAGCTTCTAGGGTACAAATCTTGTCCTGTATATAAAAGATACTATAAGCTTTTCTTGCTTCTTTGAATAAGCTGAAATATGTCACTAGATACATCAGGCTGGAAATCCCCTGAGATTTTCCACATAATTAAAGGACAAATTACAGTTTCTGGATAGAAACTATGAATAGTGTCAGACAGAAGGCGCGGTTTGCTGAATAAAATGTACCAAGATGAAAATGCTGAACACACATTGCAACACAAGTTGTTATAATTATTCTACTAAAGAGAAAAGTTGCAAAGTCATTGTGAGATGTGAAATAAAATGCTTGGCCCATTTAAAATACATAAAGAAGAAAGAAGTAATCATACGAGGGCAAATGTATTCTTGCTTTAATGCTAGCAGCACTACCTACCCCCACTTCACCTCCAGCACAGTCCCTGGGATGCAGTAACAATCGTTTAGGTGCCAAGGTATACCTACAGAGTATAAGCCTGTGAGCACTATGAGCAAACAAACTAATCAGATATACTTGCTGCTCATTGTGCCTCCACTGC
Source organism: Protopterus annectens (assembly GCF_019279795.1). Taxonomy (NCBI): domain Eukaryota; kingdom Metazoa; phylum Chordata; order Ceratodontiformes; family Protopteridae; genus Protopterus; species Protopterus annectens. Next base: position 1,279,786,598 of record NC_056744.1, read on the forward strand.
TGCAAGCACCTTTTCATGGCCAGCAGTAGTGTTTGCGGCCATGGAAGGGTGCTTGCAATCACAAACACACAATGTAAACAAAAAAGATCACATATAGGCAATGCTCAGATACGAGCACATGCTGTTACTCAGACATATTAAAGGCGAGTACAGGGAAACAATATAGAATGAGAGGAAGTCAAATGCGGGAATTGTTACACAAAAAGTGCTATAATGATTTAGCCAATTCTGAAGAGGGGGAACATTTAAAGTATACTCATATCCCACAGGCAAATGTGACAAAAGTGTATAAGAAGCATTTCTGATATAAAACCTACAGTACTGATGCAATGATATTTAATCTGGATATCAATCTCACAGTTATGCACATAAATAATCAGAGACATGCTAATAATGGATGTGATAGGGACATAAAGCTGCAGTGTAACAAGGGGGAGTTAAAATGCGATATACATGTTAATTAAATGCTGACTTGAGATAACATTTAGCAAGGATGTATATACAGGGAATTGATGTGTGCGAGCTGACAGCAACTCTGTATTAGCCATCTCACCATGTATACACAAGAACAAAAGGAACTTAGAGCTGTAATGTTAGGTAACTCATAAATAGGCATGTTTATGCAAATAAATGACTAGCACCAATAGGAAAGGGGTTTATCACCTATGAGCATGGAACAGACAAGCAAGTGCTGTATGGCTATGTAAATGCTGCATGCCAATCTAATAACAAACAACATACGTAAGTGATCAATGACAAGACAAAGCAGTGATATATCAGGAGTCTCGTTTTATCATTGCTGATATCTAATATAGTAATATGGGGCATGCTCACATGCAGTTACAATGAACAGTAATATAGCAGCAATTCAACAGCAGCAAAACAATAGAAACTGTTGTAACAGAGGACCAATGGCATTTTCTGATGGTCTCACAGTATGCCATATAGTAAGAAATGTTTATGGAATTACACATCTGCCATTCAGCTGTATAGTGTGATGGAAACAATTGCAGTATTAAACACCTCTCTGAAGGAAGACATGCAATACTGAGCACAATTATCTTGTGAATAGGTAATGCATATGAGCAAGAAATGCCCTAAGAAACATTTGCATAATGCAAACACATGCCTGACCAGATATCAGAGAGATGCATGGTAATTGTGGCTGCTGAAAACATACGCATATTGGTCTTCCAAGGAAGCACACCCTGGAAGGGCGTACAGCACTGTATTGTTGACCTACCTGATATGAAAATGCCTGACAAAGCTAGCTGTTTGTGTGTGTGTGTGTGACCCACTGTTGTCTGATTTACAGATATTACCTGATTCAAAACTCTGCCTATTATACAATACTCTCTCCAAACCTCTGTATTGACTGCATGTGCTTTCATCTTATAACAATAGAGGCTGTCACAAATAACTGAACTGAATATGTGTGTGTGTGTGAACAGTCATATGATTACAATGTGAACAATCTCTTTTATTCACAATGCCAGAAAGGAGCTACACGTTACTGTCCACCCAACACTGAGCTTTACAACATGCTTAGTTCTTTGACAAGGAAGTTGTTTTCATCATGTAGAACATACACTGTTTCAGAATTAAACACCATTCTCTCTGTGTAGGTATACTATAAAAGCCAGTAATCAATGGATATGCCACTCGAGAAATCACAGCATGACATGCATGAATAATCATTTCACTATCATGCATTCACAACCTCTGATAATATATCATTATCCAACATAAAAAAGTATATGAATAACTAGAGGTAATGGTTTATATAACATCAGTGCATACATGTAATAGTGTCCCTTTCAGGAACTGAACAGCAAGTTATGCAGCTCTATAGACTAATGACATAAGGATGAACCACAAGCACCACAGTGGAAGTCTTACAACTAGTATAACAATCCACCTATGCTAACTTATTACATCATATGTATGTGTGGTGAACAAGCTCTGAGATGAAAGAGATCATATAGCTCTCTCCATGGAAACATTATAACTGTTATTCATGCATTACAGGACAAGAAACAACAATGCTAACATGCACTGAATGTGGATATTGAATACATGAGCATTTGACAGCAGACAATACATGATATTTGACAGGATGAATTCACCATAGTAGAAATGTAATTACAGTTATGATAGATGTGGTTATATGAAGGCATTGCATCATGCTCTTTCTATAAAGCATATGTGCCTGTAAAGCCCTATATATTATCTCCATCTACCTACCCTCAGTAATAATATCTCTATAATAGAGGACATTCTAAGCTGGGTATCAACTTCTTACCCGCAAGAAACCACTATACTTGGTGATTTTAATACTGACTGGAAATGTGTAAATACAGATAATCCTTCATCACATATTAATCTTAATGGCTTTAGTCAAACTATCACCACCATCACTAGACTTAACAAACCCAACAACAAAGAGAGTCCCCAGGATTCACTAATCTTCTGTGTAAGACTAAATTAGTCTTACACGGAAGAGCCAGTCTAAGAGTAAGACTGCAGCATGCCATGCATATTAATGAGGGAGCGCTGCCTCAACTCTAAAACTAACACGGAGCATGGACAAGTGTAGGGGCATGTCGGACTGCCGATCAGTCCAAAAATCCATGCCCCCTGCGAGTTTGAAACTCGGGAAATGTCTAGTTACATGAGCGAGTCCGCTCACATGTGTACATTCTAACGCTACACTCCCCCATATAATAAACCCCGTACAAATATAAAAAGTAAAATAAATGTTTTTCTTTTTTCATTTCTGATATAGCTGCCCGTATTTGCATGTGTTTGCACGGGTTTGCCCATTGCTTAGCTACAGTTAGCAGTTTAGACACCGAAGAGGATAATAAGAAAAATATATGCAAATTAAGCAAGATAGCATAGTGGTTAGAGCCTTTGCACAAAGAGGAGGCATTTCCGGTTCGAGTCCCACTAGTACACTTTTCATTTTCTGTTGGAAATCTGTATACAAAAATATTTCCTGACATGTATTATTTAAAGTTTTGTAAAAAGCATTGAAATGTTATATGTAGTAGTGAACAAATTTTATATATATATATATATATATATATATATATATATATATATATATATATAGGAAGGTGAAATGGTTATGCATATTGATAAATGAGTAACTTGTTTTAAGCAATGTAAAGCACTGCTAAGCATATTTTACCAGTATTGAGCATATTTATATTTAATTGTGTGTAGCTGAGCACTGCATTAACTAGCGCAATGTCAGGCAACATCAAGCAACGTTGAGCAACACTGAGCAAAGTCGGGCAAAGTTGAGCAAAGACGGCTAAACACGGCCACACCTCCTTTACTGTACCTTAACCATTCAGCAAAGATGGCTAAACATGGCCACACCTCCTTTACTGTACCTTAACCATTCAGGTCTGGCCAGTAGGAAAATAAAAAACAGTGACAGGGCTCGAACTCCAGATACTGTGTACTATAGTCACAGTACATAACCACTAAGCCATGACAGCATTTCGTAGCCATGCACTTTCAACAGACACATATCTATCAAAGGAATATTAAACATTGCTAACATCAGCTAAGCAGATGTGCCTACAGCTGAGTTTTTTAAAAACTGGCCAATCACAAATAAGTGCGAGAAATGAGGCATATTTAAGCTCCACAGGCAGGAATACTTGCCACAACTGGTTGTAGCTCCCTTTTGCAGTCAGCATGGCTGGTGTTGGAGAAGGTACTCGATTTCAAGCGCAACGTTGGGGCATTGATGAGACCAAAGTAATGGTTTGGCTCCTTGTCCACAATCATGAGGAAAGACTCCTGCAGGGCCAATACCAGGGCACCCAATACAAAACAGAGGCCTGGAACTGTCTAGCTCGTGATCTCACCAGTGCCACTGGCATTCCTCGGACTGATGAGCAGGTCAGGCACCATTACTCTGACCTGAAGCGACGTAAGCAGGATCAACTGGACTAGTGGATCCAGGAGGCCCGTGGGATGGAAAATGCCCCACTACTGAGTAAGTAGCCATTGTATTAAGTATTTAAGAATTGCTATTCTTGTCTATGTTATGGATAGGTATGTCTCATTATCACTGCATTTATTTCACAGCTGCAGGTGTCCGGGCTATGAATCAGCAAGCCCATGAAGATAGGCTGCAAAGGCTGCATCACCAGGCAGGTTAGTAATTATTCTGCATGTACTGTTATATAAAATAAATGAAAGAGCCTTCAAAAATGTGTTTAAACCCAATAAATAAAGGTGTAATAATTCTTTAATAAAGGTATAATTCCTGGAGTGCGTCTATGTGATTTTCTTTGATATGTTGTTGTACTGTTGCATTTTAGAAATAGTACTGTTGTATTAAGCAGTGTTAGTTAACCCACACTTGGGTAGGCCCATATAAAGTGGATGAAGGGAGTGCCAGTAGCTTTTATACATATTTACAGCTCTTAACTGTTGGTTCATGCCCAGCATGTACAGGTTAATCTGGCAAATGAGTAGCTTGGTATTGTGTTCCCCAGAAATGTCAGTGTGCTGCCAGAAATGTAGGGAGCTGATAACATATAACTGATAATTTCACCTGAACATATCTAGATAATTATATGAAAGTAGAGCTGTCCGTGTACCATCTCAGCAGTAATGTGTGTGAGCAACTCTGAAAATATGTAGCAGTAACATCTGCATCCTGGGCAGTTTGTATGTCAGATACTTCTCATGTATATAATGATCTAGCAAAATCCAATTGCACAATAGTAGGACATTGAGTAGTGTAATAATACATGTAAGGGACATATAACTGCAGTTAATAGGAATGTAGTGTAAATTAGAAGGATATATAAGTTGTTAATTGAGCTATCTTTTCCACCCTACTGTATGTGCATAAAAAATGCAATTCCACACCTCAATGGGTATGTCTAATCTCAAAACATTTGTTGGGACATATGTCCTATTGGTTTATAAATATTTGCATTCATTTCTATGCATGTGCCCTGTTCAAATACCACAATATTGGTGGCCTGTTGCCATCAATTAAACCTGCATGCTGTTGTAATGTCCACGATTGTTCTATATATGCATGTGTTATGCTTGCTTTTCAACTGTTGAAACTCTGGTGTGTTGGGTTAATGGGAATGCTTATGCATGCTGTTATAACTAACTGGGAATGCTGTTGACTGTTACTAACCCATATCTGTATTAAATTCTCCAAAACATAGTTTGTATGGGAAGACCGGTCCCAGCGGATCCACCTGTCCCACCTCAGCTGGCCATGGCACCTGGCACCAGCAGGTCTGGTGCCCAGGCTGGAACCTCCTCCGCTTGCCCTGTGCCACCTTCAGGTGGAAGCACTGCAGGGGATGGGGCACGGCCTCCCCGTGCAAGCGTGGGCGGAGGAGGGCCACCTATCACCCTTCAAACAGTCCAGGCTGTGGTTCGTAGAGAGATTGAGCATTCTGTTGCAGAACCTCTATGCCAGCTTGAGGCACGAGTGGCGCAACACCCGGGTCAGCCTACCCCTCGTACACAGCCCCCAGCACAGCCACCCTCTGGACTGTGAAGGTGCAGTGGTGACTGCCCATGGGTGGGGATCTCAGTTCCACTGTTGCCATCTGTGGGCTCATGGGCTTGCGATTTCCAAACATCCCTCCCCGTCAATGGTGTTCACCCACCACATGTGTCATATTCTGCCCCTGCATGTGTCTTGTTTGTCTTGTCTATTTACCTCCAAAACCTACCTCCCCAAATATACCTATGTCCCCTACCCCACATTCCACTCTCACCTGAAAAAAAAAAGGGCAATCTGCTCCCAAAAAAAAATTACGCTCCATACATAGCTGCCCATTTTGCACACATGTCCCCTGGACACATAAAATGTAATTTAATTGTCATTACAACATACTTTGTTGTCCTCACCCCTCTCTCAGGGGTTGAAGGTTTCATATTTACCTCCAAATTTATTCCATATGCACAGTTGTTGCTGTTAAAGAAGTGGGCAGCTATGGACCTTCCCTACACCCGTCCTGCACATCCCAAGCTATTTTCTCTACTGTCTTTCCCTCTTTGTGCCCCTTTTTCACCACTTTCCTATCTCCCCATTTTTCCTTTCTTTCGAAGAAATGAGTGCGGGTGTAAGCACTATTAAGCAGCAGTTAGCGGGTTTGCATGAGTGTGCGCTTGTTTGCGCTTAGCTAAGCATTGCTAAGCATCACGCAAAACCACACAAACCTGCTTACAACTGCTTAAAAGTGCCTTAGTCACTCTGTATGTGAGGGCCCTTGTTCTGCTCAGCAGCAAAATAAAACACCTCTGTCAGTCTCGAACTTTGTACACACTACACTACATGAAGTACCACTAAGCCATGGTAGATATACAACAATTTTGTGCTGAAATAAATATATCATGCATCAGAATGAGTGAATGTAAAGGAAAAATAGGAATGCCATACCACACAACTTGTTCTGTGGATCTTTACCAACAGTTGTGGGATTACATTACATGACTGTGATATGAGAAGCAGCCATTCTAGCAGGAAATAATGTTACACCATCACTTTACAACCCCCACACAGTATCATAGCAGGACAAACACTGGCATATCTGTTTAGGGCAGAGGCCATACCTCCCAACTGTCCCTAATTTTCAGGGATGTCCCTGATTTTGAAACAAAATTTAGCTCTGTCCCTCTGAATCCGTCTGAAAACTACTGACTTTGGCCAGAAAGGTGGTGAATTACACATAATGAGTAATGACAATAATTAAGAGTTAGACACTTCTTTTACTTCAGAAAAGGTGTATTAATCCATATGCTCTGGTTCTCTCAAAGTCTCAACTTAATGGCACTAATATTTTAAAAGTGTCCCTGACTTTTTCTCTACTTTTCCTCGAGTCTGTTCAAATATGTACCTGAGTGTTTGAGAGGTCTGGCAGAGGCAGGAACACAGAGGCATATCAGCCTTTCTGCTGTTACACACTGTGCAAATAGCTTTGGAAGGAGTTCTGGAAGCATACCTTTATATAGGAATACAACACTGAAATACAAAAGGATGTAGCCATGTACTGGTAGCAACCAACTGTAACAATGCCATTTCTCTACTGCTGAAAAGACCTGTGTGGTGCACAGACAAAGAATAACAGGCTAATCTCTGTCTACCATGTGGATAGGTCCACAGTTGGGAGTTATGCAGACAGACTACTTGCCTTGATAAACTAACATGTACACAGCAACCCTGTAAGTCCAGCAAGATAACATTCACACAATAATACGTACGCTCTCTGTACTTCTGCACCCCTACCCAAATATAGAATATACCTGTGTGTGCAGGGTCTACCAAGGATGTAGGTAAGCATACTCACAGTACTGAAATGTGTCCAGTTTTTCTGAGCAGCTTGTGCTAATGTCAACACTAAAAAAGCACAAACTGTTTAGAACTGAGTAAATGAATATTCACAGTGTAGCAGTTCACAAACAATTCTTGTGTCAAAGGAATACATCTCAATAACTAGCTTTGTATGGCAGTTAATTGTAAAATTTGAAAAGAAAGTACATCTTTCCATGTATCTTGGGGTAGTATTGTGAGGGGTGAGTACATTTCTACACTGACAAGTGTGTACTGAAAGCAGCAACATTTAGGTCTGAGTACAAAATGTGAATCACTGCCTACACCCCTAGCTTCTGATATAAGAACTATACCAACCTTCTGTCTTAAACAATGATGTCCACAGCAAACAAGGATGATCTCCATCTTGGAAAGCTGAAAGGGCCATGCCTACCTGAGTTAGCAATTTATAGTACTGGGTTGCTATGACAGTGATTACTGCAATTACTACACAGCATGCTGCATGCGATTAGCAAATGGTGGCCACTAATTGGTGCAGATGCCATCACATTCTCATGTGCAAATATCTACAAAAGCAGGCTGCAATCGCTGCCAACAAACCCAATCACTCTACTGCAGAGACTGACAGAGAGAGAGAGAGAGAGAGAGAGAGAGAGACAGAGAAAAGGAAAAAGAAAAAGAAATAATACCAAATCATACAAGGGAAAGGTATGTGACACATATGTATTTACTGGCATGTAGTAGATGTTTTTGAAGAGTAGTCTACATAATGTGAACCATTCATATGTGGCAGCAGTACTTATCTATGCACAGATGTCCTGCTTAACTACTGCTATGGACAATACAGTGTGTACCTGTGGGCAGTGGGACATAACTGTGAAATGTGTAGCTCAGCATTAAATTTCAAAGATCTGATCCATGTTATCAGTGTTCTGTACAGTAGTTTGGCCAATGGCTGTTGGGGGGATTAGCGCTGCCATTATATAAACATGAGTGTGACAGAGCAACACATGCATGATAGTCATATTAAAGTGTAGCTTAGCATTGGCAACTGTTGTAGCAGTCTAGTATGCTTATCTAGCAATTGTAGCTATATATACCCCCTCTAATGTTAGTGTGTGATCACATGTGACACCTGTTTGTGTTGCAGCAAGGCCCAGCAGTTCAGCTGTGAGGTCCAGGGACTTACAACAGTGTGGACCTTGTGTGTGTATGCCACACACATACGGAGAAATATATATAAACAAGACAGCATACAGTGCTGGTATATGACATGTGGTGGTTAAACAGTGTGGGTGGTTTGCTCAGTTTGCAATGTTGAAGCCAGTGAGGCCTGCTAAAGCTACCTGGGCTGTGAACACTTTCAATGCTTTTATCACAAGACTGTGAGATATTATTACATTACTGTACACCTCACATCCTTTGTATAATTGATATTCCCACTATGAAAGGTGAATGTATATGTGCCTACATATATATGTATATGTACACCAATGGATGTGTATATGTAAATATATATATACACATACACACACACACACACACACACACATATATATATATATATATATATATATATATATATATATATATATATATAGAGAGAGAGTCATATATACTCATACACACATCTACTTGTTGCAATAGATACTCTGTACTGTTGACTGACTGTGATGGTCAATGTGTTTGTGAATACATCAAAGATATGTATTTGTGGGATAGCTTAGTGGGAAACTGTTTATGTCATGGTATTATGGGTCCTTGCTTTGATCCCAGCAAAAGCTGTGTATTCTGTTGCTAGGCAGAAAAAGTGCTATGGCATACAGTGTGATTAAGTCCCTTGGTTTTAACTGGGGTATATCATTGGAGGCTAAAGCACTACATCTATGATTATTGATTGGTATTGATGTTGAATCCAAATCCTGTGTGCAGTGTAGTACTACTTGAAGCTCTGGGCCTGTACAGCAAAGCATGGTGTATGTCCACATTGCTTGCATCCACTGTTTTGTGTGGTCCCTGTATTCATCACAAATTACATTTTTCAAGATTAAGGTTTTGTAAGTACTGACACACCGTACTGTATATTACACACGTAAAGCTTATCTGGGTTGCCATACCTTTGTGTCCTGTAATTATGTCTGATGTGTGTGTGGGTATGTCTGTAACATGTCCTCTTTCATATGTGTGGTAAAACATATAACTGCGTATCTAGCAACATTTATAGTGGACTACAGCAGTATGTGACCTATATTCCCAATTGTGCACATATTTTGGCCACAGGGTTGCCATTACCAAGTTGTGTGGTATAATAGTAATACATTTACTGGACCTTACACTCATTGTGATGGATGACATATTTCTTTACACATCAGCTTGATGTATATCTGCTGTGGCTAGGTGGTGCATTGTGTTGCATACAGTGTGCCAGATACTCTTGTGTAGTCTTAAATAGTGATTTTATTTTGTTGATCTGCAGAACATGGTTCATTAGATAGAGGGAGCCAGGCACTTTCAAGCAGTTGTGGGGTGAGCAGTGATAAGTGGTAAGTAAAGTGTTTCACTCTCAGTTAGCTAATAGGTTGCTATATATGGCAGTTCATTAATATCTGTACTGTATAATGTTAAATGTGCCATATGACTTGCTCAGACATATTTTGTCTTTATGTCTTCCAGGGATCATGGCACATCACAGAAATCCCAGCTCTAGTAGTGCTGAAGATGAGATCATTACTAGCTGTATGATTCAGCACTACAGTCTAATGTTCTCACGAACCAGCCAGAACCAGCAGGAGCGTACTGCAATGTGGCAAGATGTTGTCCGAAGGGTAAATGAGGTAGGCCTGCATAACCGGACATATAAGCAGGTACGCCACCACTGCAGTGATCTACTCAGACATGTCTGTCAGCGTGCTTCAGATGTGCGGAGACAACAGCTTGCAACAGGAGGTGGTGTTAATATCCACCCCCCCCTCACCAGAGTAGAGGAGCTGCTCCTGAGCCTCGTGGCACCTGCCCAACAACAACAGCAGCAGACATACACCATGATGGAGGTTAGAGCCACCCAGCAAGCACACATGGAGCATGCAGGTAACATGGCATATCTGTAGACTACTGTTATCTGTTTTGGTAGATCATGCATATGTGAGATGTGGAGTGTGTAGTTAGAAGATGTGGAGCCTGCTGTTGTGCAATACTGATCATTTGGAACATAATCTGTAGGCATGTGAATGTAAACTGTTGTTCTACTGTAAGACTGCAAACACACAGTAGCAATGCCACAGTTGTGGCCACTGACAAACTGTCTCATCTCTATGTAGATCCCTCTGGGGTGACATCAAGGCAGCGGACAGATGCTGGTGAGTGTGTTCTACATTTATTATTGTAAATAAAAAGTGCATGTCATAGTTAAGGTGTAGGCCATTTACACATGTAACACACCTACCCATAATGCATGCTGTGCATGTTTGATGTAAGACCACGCACATCTCACCAATGTGATTAGCTGCCTCAAACACAAGCAATACCCAGACCATCTCAAACACATGTGGCTACACTGTAGTGACCATTGGATAGGCAAAGTTGATACTCAGCATGCACATAACATACACAACTATGTCATACACAGAGCATTTTAACATGCTACACATAAAGGATTCACAAACCCTCTGTAAAGACACACTCCAGTATCCAAAATCTCATCCACACATTACACATAAGATACCTGAGGGGTAGAGGCCTATCATGGGACATTTAAACACTCTGTGACACACTACACATTCATGTCAGGGAATGCTCCTTATTGGCCTTCTTAAAAATCCATGTAACAACTGGTTGTGAAATGGTGAATGTAGCCAAGGTAGTACAGTTCTGGTACAGCAAGATTAGTGCTGGTTTGAGAAACATTTGTAGCCTTGAGTGACCACATGATGCTTCATGATGATGGCCTATGGTACTATACCCCATCCAGTTATTGTAACCACAGTACTACACATAGCTTTCATTGCGAAACACCTCAATGTTGTGTGTGTGCAAACATATGCACCTCTAAACAATATGCATACCAATCACCATTTGCACAACTGACACATATATGTCTTGTGATGCTATTGAGTGGCTAGGTCATATGACATACATTGGGTATGTGTGATGTTTAAATATGCAGTTCTGTTTTAGCATGCCATGTCATGGATGACACTGGCATGTCCACAATATGATCTACACTCACCATAACTACTGTACATTGGGTATGTGGACGAATGGTATTCCATCAATTATACATGCACCACTGATGATGTTGTGTGAATACTCATCATGCATGTGCTAAAACTGTCTCCACAATTATTTGCTAAAGACACAGAGGCTGTAATCAGCATTGGATACCTATCTGACACACAGATACACATCCAGCCATGGTATGTAGACCTGTGAGTTATGGTGCACAGTACATTACAGAGTTTTGAATACTTGCACAGCAATGTTGTGTCCATGTATGCATTGTATTCCAGGGGGAGGCCAATCACCTAATAACAAAACACATGCATCAAAGCCATGCATACTGTTAGTAACAAGGACTGTCTACACTTGCATTGCATGCTGTTGAGCAACACATGTCCTGCATGCTGACATGTGTGATATGACTGTTTTGCTTGTGATACTGTACCCCACCATCACCTGCTATTGTGTATGCTCTGAGATTGCTGGTGTTGTGTGTGTGTGTGTGTGTGTGTGTGTGTGTGTGTGTGTGTGTGTGTGTGTGTGTGTGTGTGTGTGTGCACGTGCATGTGTGCAGGTGCATGTATACATGTGCATGTGTATGTGCGCATGTGCGTGTGTGCATGTGTGCATGTACATGTGTGCATGTGGTCTGACATCATGTTCAGGTCTTAAAGTGTGTTTCCTCTTTTCCGCTCACAGGTGCTGAGGTGGGGCTGGTTCAGTACAGCAGGGAACCTGATGTCACTGAGACAGACAGTGATCATGAGGATAGGTGTGTTGATGCACAGGCAGGTTTGTCAGGGTCTGTTGTTGGGCCACCAATTGACAGTACACAAGTCTCCACCCCAACCATGCACACAGTCATACTGCCTGTACATCCATCATCACCATTGCTCTTTGTTGAGGGACAGTGTACGGTTGGCACTGGCCAGGACAGTGTGGTATCTATGGCACATGTATCAGGACACAGCAGCCATAGCTAGATGTCTGGAATGGTACCACATAGGCAGATGCCAAGGGGTTCTCGTCAGAGCACTGCTGGTCATCATGCCCCTGGCAGACGTGCCATAACTTTTTCAGCCACATGCATGTTCCAGGCTGTCATGGATGCACAGATTAAGGGCACAGAGGGCTCATAACACCTCTGTAAATGACAGTATCCATGACCTAGCAGGTGCCATACGTAATTACACTGAGGTCATTGATAGACATTGGGGTGAGACATTGGATGTCCTCCACAATATCATATCCATGTGTCAGGACAGTGCGGGACGGTTGAGATGACATGGACGTATGCCAGCAACATCAGCAGCTGGAGGTCGCCGTGGATGTCCAGCAAGTCACAGCTGCTCCCATAGTGCCAGTACCAGCCCCAGCAATGTTGGGGGGGGCTGTCCATAGACCGTCCTAGAAGACCATGTGCACGTGGCACTTGGCCGGTCCCAGCAGGGACCTGGATCCAGTGGATATATGTCAACCTCTTCAGATAGTACCCAGTCTGGATTAGTACCTGATACTGTCTGTAGCACCCCTGCCAGGCACAGGTTCCGTATCCATGGCCAGAGATGGTGATCTATAAAGCCTGCCAGGTACAGTCTGTAGCTGTCCCACAAATCCCCGTATATGGCAGCCACATGGTGGAACTGTTTGCATGCAGACACACATACATAAACCAGAAACCTAGGGCAAACACATACCTGCACACATTACATCAACATTGGTCCATAACAGTACTCATGACCCTCACACACACACACACACTCACACACACATGTCGATTGTATGGCTCAGTGTAGGCCTCTGGCAAACCAACAACACACCCTGTGCATATGATGAAACCTGTGCCACCTCCTGTCATCTGTAACATTGATGCAGGAACAGGCTAACATGGTGCTGATGCACAGGGTGACTTTGATAAAGTATAGCAATAGTTGAATGTGTAGCATGTTGTCAGCAGTAAAGTGTAATGATATCCTTGAAGGTGTAGCTGAGTAGACATGATGCATTAACACTGTAATTAGCAATGTTGTATTGTTTACACCAGTGTTTATATTCCAGTTGTGTTTTGTTTGCCCATGTGCCACTTGGCTGATGTGCGTAGTGTCAGCATGTGTTATACAGTGGACAGTAAGTGTGGGGTGTGTGCAGCACAGGTTTGCAGGTGTACATTTGTGAACATGGAGGAGGTGCACTGTCTGCAAGTACGTGCATATGGGATACTTGGGCAGGGTGACATGCCCTGTATTGGCCAGTGTTAACACTCCATAGTTTCTACTGGTGGCCAGTATGCATTGTACTACACACATTTTGGAACTTGAGTACGCATGTGTGTGTATGACACAGGTTGACACTGTGCTCTGGGTGATGCTGTTGTTACTATCTGTCATTGGTTTGCATTACTAAGGTTAACACTGTCCCAGCTGCATAATCCTGTATTAATGCACACTGTTCACCTACAGGGTTGCATGGACTGTGCTATCACAAACACAAGAAATTCTCACTTATACAGTAAAAGTGCATTAGTCTCATGGACCCCTGCCATAAACTAAATATATAATAGAAGGTGTGATGTTATACCAAAAAAGAGTTACATACCAAGAAGGGATAACCTCTCTGGTCAGTATCATTGGGAAAATTCAATCCCTCAATAAGCATACAAGGCAAGCTTCAAAATACAAAATGGCAATGATTCCAAATACAACACTAAAGCTTTCTTTACTGTTGTTCATAATCTACAGGGGAAATCTCAGATTGGGTCACAATTAATGTAAATGGTCACAAAGTACACTTATCTGACTGACATTACTAATTCCTTGTCAGACAGTTTGAATGCGGATTTCACCACCCTGTCATTATACAAGGGCCACATTTCCAGACCTGCAGAACATAATACCTGATAATTCACAGACACTCTAGTTAAAACATCTCTTTAGCAAGGTCCACACCACAGTGGAAATGGTACTGGACAGTGTCCCTGGCTGTGTCATACACAAGCTGACATATGAAGTCACCACTCACCTAAACACTCTGTCCAGATGGAGCCTCTATACAGGTTACATACATGTGGAATGACGTACGGTAATGGTGTTCACAGTCCACAAGGGTTGAGCTACAACACCTTTTTCTCCTTTTGGATGCTCCCATTAGGGGTTGCCACAGTACATCATCTGTTTCCATGTCTTCCTGCTCTCTGCATCTTGCGCTGTCACACCATCCACCTGCATGTCCTCTCTCACCACAGCCATAAACCTCATCTTAAACATTCCTCTTTTCCTGTTACCTGGCAGCTTCATCATTAGCATCTATTTCACAATATACTCTGCATCCCTCCTCAGCACATGTACAAACCAACTTAATCATGTCTATCTGGTATGGTCTACTAAAACCTCAGCTGACCCTCTAATATACTTATTCTTTTTAAACCTGTCCCTCGTCACACCCAGTGCAAATGTTAACAACATAAATTGATTAAGTAGAACTACAACAGGTCCTGAAACTCTCACCCCTATAAGCAGACCAATGTTATCTGGAAGGCTATGGACCACAGCATATTATGGGAACTTAACAGAGACATTATGAACCTGCCAAAACTGCACCATACCCACCACTTTTCTTCTTCTAAAGGCCACATCATGGCTCACCTATTAGTAGACCTCAAGCCAGTCAACAAGGCTATAGGTGAGGGAGGGGAGGTCAACACAGCCAAGCTATAGCTCACCAGCAAATCATACCCATACTACATACTGGTATTAGACATAACCTCAACAGACTGACCATAAACGATTGTTAGATGATGGCTTGGCAACTGACGCACAGATGTAGGACACACAGTAACATTTTCAGCCTCCATGTACTATTCTATGCAAGTAACAAGTGACATTCACCTGCATTTAGTCCTGGGACCACTCCTGTTTGGCATATAGCTTTCTTAGGTACAAGCAAACACAGTAGGGATATGTCTGCCCACGTTTGATGAAAATGCATACTGTGGGCTATACTTTATTCTCCAGATGCCAGACACATCCTCCAAAAGGGTATCATACAGATAGATACCTGGTGTCAATCTCATGCTGTGAAGCTATAAGCCTAAGAAATCATAGTTATCCACTTTTAGAAAACAAAGTATCCCCAGAGTACCACATAAGTAGTAGCTCCCAGAATGTGGAACAGGTACTAATGTATACATAGAGCCATGTGTTAAGTCATCTCTCCTTTGATAACCACATTACCAAAGGGTTTTGGAAATCCCTCTTTGGAGCACATAAGCAATAAAGGCTTTGCATGCAGATCCACAGAGGTTGCTGCACACCTATAATGATTAGTCATCTGTGCCAGACTTTGCTTGCTTTGGAACAGGTTTCAAATATACCTCAAGCATAAACCCTCACTCACACTCTTCAATAGAAACCGTGATGAGTGGATGTGAAATGGAAGCCATAGCCCAGGGATCACTGCAGTGGCTAAGCTTGTCACAATCATACAGAAGTGACCTAGGGTCTGGAAAGTGCCAGCACTCTCTGGCAAAGCTAACACATGCGTTCATGGAGAAAGCAGAGTACTCACCTATGAAATACTTGAGGTCACATGTATGTATATGGATTTGCCCCACAGCTACCTTACATGTGTAATGCACATACAGTTGTCATTGTGATATGTCATACACTAGAAAAATCAAAACCCACTCCACATTGGCCAACTGTGTCACACACCTGGAGCACAGACACACACACAGTTGGCAATTGCCAAATTCAAATCCCTGCCTAACTCCATTATGACACTACAGCAGTACAGCAGTACGCATTTACATGACACGATATACACATTATAGGGATTTCATTTTTCCACAGGTATATTTGTAGGATGGTGACATCATCGGACGTGACAAAGATGAGTATACCACTTCTAAGGTGTTTGAGTAGTCTCCAAAAAGGTTGCTCCTCCCCAGAGAGAAAGACACACACACAGTTGGCAATTGCAGGATTCAAAGCCCTACCTAACTACATTATGATACTATAGCAGTACGCATTTACATGACACACTATATACATTACTAGGATTTCACCTTTCCCCAGGTATATTTGTAGGATGGTGACATCATTGGACTTGACAAAGATGAGTATACCACTTTTAAGGTGTTTGAGTAGTCTCCAAAAAGGTTGCTCCTCCCCAGGGAGACACACACACACACAGCTGGCAAGTGCGGTGTTCTTAATCCAAACTAAGTATGTCTTTACACTTCAGCAAGCAATATGGAGTTACAGGGTGCAATACAGACATTACTTGCTGACAGTTTGCACAAAGGTTTTTTTCACATTTGCTAACTTCAGCAGGCTTATCATACTAGGTGTACTGTGAGTGTATTGTATGCATAGGCCATGACCATATCATATATGGGTTGATGCACCACATGCTGGCACACACAGGGTCAAACCTTGAGTAGCATCTTACCTTCACCTACGTGATACTGCAATATAACAGAAAGATGAGAAACTTCAACAATTGGCTGAGCTTCTGGTGTCATTCAAAGGGGATCCAGTCTCTGTCTGCCAGTGATGACATGATAGACAAGCCTTGTTGCTTCACTACAGATGGTTTGCATCTGTCGTCCCTATGCTTCTGAATACTGGCCAAGGCTTGTGCTGTCCCCATATTACCTTTTTTAGGCAAGGCTCAAAGGTTCATAGGTTCAAAGGTAGGTACTAGTCTATCGGCCCTGGGGCCTATACAAGGCCAGCCAAAAAGGTACCCTGGCTTTTGCCACCTGAGAAATTTATTTTCCTGTGCCACTGTCATGCAGAGACACAGAAGTGATCCCCAGGGTGAATTTCCTATTTCCCATCCAATAATCAAGATTTTCTTTGAAGAGTGCTTATGAGGAGCTTTGTTTGATATAGACAGGTAGTTTATTCTGGAGTATGTGAAGTGTGTGGGACAGGAATCTATCCCTCCGGCATGTTCTTTTTATTGTGATGACAAGGTTTAGGTCCCTAGAGCATGTAGGTTCATAGATTCATAGGTAGGTACTAGGCTATCTGCCCAAGGGCATTTATAAGCCTAGCCAGAATGTGTTGGCTTTCACCTCCCTTTTAAATTAGTTTCCTGGGCCTCTGTCTAGCAGTGCTACTGAAGTGATCCCAGGGGTAAATTTACAATTTCCCATCCACTCATCAAGATTCCTCTTGAAGAGAATCTGCAAGGGGCTCTGCCTAACATCAACTGGGATTCTATTCCAGAGTGAGGGAAGTCTCTGGGACAAGAATCTACCCCTCCAGCATGTCCTGTTTATTGCTTTGCTGAGGTTTAATTCACTGGAGCATGTGGCTTTAAGAAATTAGTTTTTCTTTAGGTGGTGCATGTCCATTAATTCCGGGTTGGACATGGCCTTATACGTCAGACATAGATCACCTCTGAGCAGGCAGTAAGCAACCGAGTAGAGCTGGAGTTTCTTTAGTCCAGCTGCATAGGGCATCTCTTTGAGGCCCATGATCCTCTTGGGGAAGTACTTCTGTGGTCTTACTAGCTGTTGCATGTGCCAATTAAGGTATATACCAAATGGGGCATTGTACTCTATTATGAGCCTAATGAGTGATGAGTAGAGGGGCACAATGACCTCTCTTGATCTAGAGGTGAACCCTTTTGTGATTAGGTGGGCTACATAAAAGGAATATCTAACCACTTTGCCAATGTGATTATCAAAGGAGAGGTTACTATCTACCTGGGTCCCCAGGTCTCTAATTGCATATTCCGTACCTAGTGGATTACCACCTTTGTGGTAATTTGTGGGCACTTTGTTTTTTTCAAAGGGGATGACTATGCATTTTTTGGTATTCAGCTTGAGGCCATGGTTTTGACACCAGGTATCTGTCTCTGTAAGACCCTTCTGGAGGATGTCTGTGTCAGCCACAGAGTCGATCATGGCCCCCAGTTTACAGTCATCTGGGAACTTGGTCAGCCATAGTCCTCCCATGCTTGCCTGTACCTCAGAGAAGTATATACTGAACAGGAGGGGTACCAGGACCGAGACCTGTGGGATGCCACTTGTGACTGGTTTAGAATTGGACATGGCACCTGCAACTTTGACCATGTGTGTTCTATCCGTGAGCCGGTTGGCCACCCATCTCATGACATAGGGGTTAATGTTCAAGCTGGTAAGCTTGTCTATGATGCCAGAGTGGGCAATGGTGTCAAAGGCCTTAGTGAGGTCCAGGTAGGCTGTGTGGACTACCTTCCCTTCATCTATGGCCTTGGTAACTGTTTCAAAGAAGTCAACTAGATTTAGGAGGCAGGATCTGCCTTTAACAAAGCCAAATTGGGTAGGTTCCAGTATCTGGAGGTTCCCAATGTCTCTGTTTATGAGTTCCATGATAATTCACTCCATAGCTTTGCAGATCCAGCTGGTCAGGCTTATAGGGCGATAGTTCCCAGGTTCTATTGTGGCACCACCTTTGTGGAGTGGGATAACTGTTGCTGTATGCCATTCTTTGGGTACATAGCCTGTGGTAAGGTTGAGTCTAAACTGTGAATGTAGGTGAGGGTTTAGTTCTTTTTGGAGCTCGTGTAAGACACAGCCTGGGACACTATCCAGTCCCATTGATGCTGTGTTCTTAGCTTTGGAGAGGGCTGTTTTTACCTGAATGTCCATGAAGTCTGGGGCTCTGCATTCTTCTGGGATGGACACGGGCCCTTTTGGGGGTGAGGGGGGATGAAGTTTGCACTGAACTTGTCCACCAGGATGTTGGCAATGTCAGTTGGTTCAGAGTATTTTTTGCCATTTTGCAGTAGCTGAAAGCATATCTCATATTTGCCACCTAAATGTTTGATATAGCTATAGAAGGCTTTGTGGTTATCTTTAGATTCCTTGGCAATTTTTCTTTAGAAACTAGACTTGGATTATTTTATGAGCGATCGTAGTTTCTTGCTAATAATGATCAGTGATGCCTTTCCTTTTTGGAATTTTGCTCTATCGTGTGTTAGTTTTCTCCTTCTGTTGTATAGCTTATTTATGGGCAAGGACCACCAGATTGGTTTCTTTATTTTGGAGGAGTGAGTCTTGGTTTTATTGGGATGGCTCGATCCATGCATCTCTGTAGATGCTCATAGAATGCACTTGTAAAGGATTCTGCAGATTGGATAGCATTATCCTGTAGCAAGGGGGCTTTGAAACTTTCCATTTTGGTCTTGAGAAGTGTGAAGTTTGCTTTTGAAAAGTTTTTCACAGTGGTTTTGTTGACTGGGGGGTCGAAATGTGGATGTCCAGTGTGATTACTTCATGATCTCATATTATCAGCGAGGGGTTTACCTCTGGTGTGGAACACTGTTCCCCCATGTTGGTGATGATCAGGTCCAGCATGTTGTAACCTCTAGTGAGCATGGTGACCAGCTGTTCCAGGCTGTTTGAGTTTATAAACTCTAGGAAGCATTGGGCAAAGGATTTTGTACTCGTGTAATTCTCCCAGTCAATGTTTGGGTAGTTGAAATCTCCTCATATCATGGTGTTTGGTAGGACCTTTATATTTCCCAGTGTTCTCAGGAATACTGAGTGAGGGTCCCGAGACAAGGTATGTGATCTGTAGCAGGCTACGATCTGATAAGCAACTTTGCCCAATGTTAGTTGCACTTGCATGGTCTCCAAGGCCTCGTGCTGTGCCACTAACCTGAAGGTGTGAGTATCCTTTATGAAAATGGATACACCCCCTCCTTTTGTATTTCAGTCTGAGTTTTGGGGCCGACGCTTGGAGGGATTGGGGTTTCTTTAAGTGGAGCATGTCCAACAGCTCTGTGTTTGACATAGCTTTGTATGTTAGGCAGAGATCACCTCTAAGTTGGCGATATGCGACAGAGTAAAGCTGTAGTGTTTTGAGATTGTCTGTGTATGGCATATATTTGAGGCCACTAATCCTCTTTGTGAGGTATTTCTACAGGCTTTCCAGGTGTTGTAGATGTCTTGTGAGGTACATACCAGAAGGGGCATTGTACTCTATAATGGATCTAATAAGTGATGAGTAGAGGGGAACAATGACCTCTTTTATTCTGCATGAGACACCTTTTGTGATGAGGTGTGCCATGTAGAAGGATTTCCTGACTACTGTGGTGATGTGATTATCAAAGGAGAGTCTACTGTCCACCTGTGTCCCAAGGTCTCTTATCACACCTTTGGTGTTAAGTATACTACCACCTATGTTGTAGTTCATGGGTACAGTGTTTTTACCAAAGGGGATGACAATGCACTTTTTGGCATTGAGCTTGAGCCCATGGCTTTGACACCAGGCATCTGTCTCAGTGAGGCCCTTTTGTAGGATGTCCACATTGTTAGTAGTCTCGATTATGGCTCCTAGTTTGCAGTCATCTGGGAACTTCATTAGCCAGAGACCTTCTATGTTAACCTGTACTTCAGGGAAGTAGATACCAAACAGGACAGGACCCAGGACAGAACCCTGTGGTACTCCACTTGTCACTGGTCCAAAATTGGACTTGGTGTCTGCTACTTTCACAGTGTGGGTTGTGTCAGTGAGCCAGTTGGCAACCCATCTTGTGGCATAGGGATTTATACCTAGTTTAGTGGGTTTAACCATAATTCCAGAGTGGGGGATGGTGTTGAAAGTCGTGGCAAGATCTAGATAGGCTGTGTGAATCACCTTACCCTTGTCTACAGCTTTGATGACTGCTTCAAAGAAGTCTATCAGGTTTAGGAGACATGATCTGCCTTTTACAAACCCAAAATGGTTGTGGTCCAGAGTTTGGAGATTACTAATGTCTTTGTTTATAAGTTCCATGATGAAACGTAGACCAGGATCACGAGGCTAATGGGGTGCTAGTTCCCATGGTCCGTGGTGGCTTCCCCCCTTGTGTAGTGGGATAACTGTCACTGTGCTCCATTCAGCAGGCACAAAGCCTGAGGTGAGGCTATGATTGAACATGGTACGTAGGTGTAGTGCCAGTTCGTTCTGTAGTTCATGTAGAACGCAGCCTGGGATGAAATCTGGACCCATGGATGCTGTGTTTCTGGCTTTGGAGAGTGGTTTTTACCTGTGCGGCCATGATGACAGCAACTTTGCATTCTTCTGGTATAGAGATATGCTCTTTCATCAGTGAGAGGGGGGTAAAGTTAGCACTGATCCTATCTTCCAGGCTGTTGGCAATATCAGATGGGTCTGTATATTTAGTGCCATTGTGCTCTCAGAGCAGATCTGAGTGTTGCCATTGATATTCTTGACATAGCTATAGAATGCTTTGTGGTTGTCTTTAGAATCAGTGTTGACTTTGTTTTCATAACTAGCTTTGGAGGATTTTATCAGGGATCACAGCTTCTTCCTGAGGCTGACAACGGAGCTCCTCCACTCATGGGATTTTACCCTCTTTTGCAACAGTTTCTTCCTTCTGTTGTGCAGTTTGTTTATGGCAGGGGACTACCAGATTGGCTTCCTTTTCTTGGAGGATAGCGTCTTGGTTCTGTTTGGGATAGCATGATGCATGCACTCATGTAAGTGCTTATAAAGTGCAATTGTGAAGGATTCAGTAGTCATAACAGCATTGTCCATCTGCATGGGTGTCATGAAGTTCAGTACTTCTGTCTTAAGAAGCATGAAGTTGGCTTTGGAGACATTTTTTAACATGGTTTCCTTAATGGGGGCTGGGTCCAGAATGTGGATATGTAGGGTAATTAGCTTATGGTCAGATGGGACCAATGAGGTGTTGACTTCAGGTGTGGAACACTGGTCACTCAGGACAAACCAAACCCCGTAACCAACACAAATAACCACAAAGTTAGCTAAATGCTAATCATTGCCAGAAGTCTCAGCCTCCAGATGCACACACTCAAGGCACATCTCAGTATGGAGAATATTGATATCTGTGCAGTAACAGAAACCTAGTTCAAGGCTCCAGAGAGCACACCGGCACTACCAGGATACTACTCATTTCATACCTTCCAGCATCAGGACCTGGATCATAGCACATAAGGTGGGGATGTATCCATATTCATCAAGGATACCTACACCTCTCTCTACATGCTCTGTACAGGATATGTACCCATAGAATGTTGCACAGCAACATTCTTCACACTCCACAGGGGTGGGGCCATAAAAACCCCTTGCCATTCATGCTCTATGAGCCTGACGAGTCTGATCTTTAAGGCAATGGAGCCAATCATAATGGAAGTCAACAATAAAGAGATTGTGAACCTTCACAGAGTTGATCACACCCAGTTTGGCTTCATCATATGCAGATCATGCCTCCTGAACTGGGTGGATTTCTTTGAGACCATTACCCAGGCTACAGATGATTGAAATGAGCTCAACACAGCCTACATATACCTCACTACTGCCTTTGACACCATTCCCCAGTCAGGTATCATAGATGAACTCACCAACCTGGGCATGAATCCATACATCACAGGATGGATTGCAAACTGGCTCACAGATAGATTCCACAAATTAAGAGTTGCTGGCTACATGTCAGACTCCACACCGGTAACAACTGGTGGCCCCCAGGGTTCAGTCCTGGGGTCCCTCCTGTTTGGTATAGACTTCTCAAATGCACATGCCAACAGAAGAGGGTTGTGGTTGACTAGGTTTGCTGGGAACTGTAAAGTGTTTGCCATAATAGATTCCCCGGATGACACAAATATTCTCCAGAAAGGACTCTGAGACAGATGTGTTGGTGTCAGAATCATGGCCTCAAGCTCAATGTGGAGGAATGCATAGTGATCCCCTTTGGTGAAAACAAAGTACACACAAACTACCACATAGGTGTTACCCCCTTAAAACTGGCAAGGTAATAAGGGATCTGGGGACACAAGTAGATAGTCATCTTTCCTTTGACAACCATGTTGCCAAAGTGAATGGGAGATCCTATGTGGCCCCCCTAATCAACAAAGGTTTTGCAGCAGGATCCGAAGAGGTAGTGGTGGCCCTCTACTCTTAAGTCATCAGACTCATCATTGAGTACAATGCACCATTTTGGATATACTCAACTACGCATATCCAGCAGCTGTAGAGACCACAGAGGTACCTCACCAAGAGGATTACTAGCCTCAAACAGTTGTGTTATGCAACACAACTGGTAAAACTAAATCTGTTCTTCGTTGCATACTGCCTACTCAGAGGCACACTCTGCCTAACATAGAGAGCCATGCCCAACACAATTGCTGAGCATGCTCCATTTACAGATAACAAAATTGAGTCACCCTACACACTCCAGGGATATGAACCTCATCACAACAATGAATACAACATGCTGGTGGGATAGAGTACCACCCCAGACACTTGCCCTACTGTGGAACAGAGTCCAAATGTACATCAGACAGAGCCCCTGGCTGACACTCTTCAACAGGAATCTTGAAAAAGAATCAACCCAGCATCCACAAACCCCCAAAAGCCCCTTTTTTTTATTTAAAAATAAAACGGGGGGAACTCCCCTGGGGGTGAAGCTTGCAAAAAAACTTTTTGGGCTATATTGCTATGAGATAGGTTTATAGGTTGTTGATTTTTTGAATACATGTTATGAAAAGGGTTTTTAGGGCAGTCATGTTGTACAGAGGCCTGGGGGCCCTTAAAATGTAAGGTTTACAGATCTGTGCAAAAATGGGGAGGGTTTGGGGGGTTTTTACCTCAAAAGTCTTTTTGGGCCATTGGGATTGGCCCTTTAACAGGTTTTTAATGGTTTCCCTGGGCTGGTAAAAATTTTTCAAATTCTGCCCATTCAACTTTATACTGCAATATTTTAAAATTTATATTTTTTTTTATTAATATAAAGAGGGGAAACCTGATCCCTAAGGCCTTTTTGTTTTGGAAAAAGTGTTTAAGTATAACTGGGTTTTAAAAATTCCTTTTTGGGCCCCTTTGTAGTGAGGGGTTTTTGAATGACAAATGTTTTGACAGTCAGTTTTATTTTCATTAGTTTAGACAGTTTTTTTTACTCAGCTTTGGGGTTTTTGGACCTTTCCAGGGGAAATTTTGGGGTGTATTTTTTCTTTAAACTGTCTTTTTGGATTTTTGAAAACCCCAAAACTTACAGTTTTATTTGGGGTTATTTAATGGGCTGTTTTTTAAACAGTTTGAGGAATTGGGAATGTCTGTTGGGAAAAATCAAATGAGTAGGGACGTTCAACAGGTAAGTTGAGTTAAATTCATTTGTTGAAAACAATTGGGTTTTTTCCAGGGGACCCTTTTTGGTACTTCAGGGAAAATTGGGTTCCTAGTCAAAATTTACGGGAAGTTTTTTGTACTTTTAGGGGGCCCCGATTTTTACTTTTGAATAGGAGGGGACCTCCTTTAAAATTTTCAGGCCTGCATGTGGTCTCCATTTGTTTTATGTTTTTTCTGGGGAGGATACCACTGTCCAAAACCCCTTTTTAAATTTCCCCTATTAGGTGTTTGCCACCCCCTAATGTGGTTTTTTGCTGTAGGCTGGGGGGGCCCTAAATTTTACAAACACATTTGTTTTGTGGCCTTTTTTGGGTGTCTTTTGGGTTTCCCCCAAAAGATTTGAAAATTTTTTTGCCCGTAAATGCTTCATGGCTTTTGGGTTGACTGTACTAAAATCACAGACCGAGGGCCCGACTGACCTGGGGCAGCTTGGGTTTAAGGCTAAACAGGGGGGACCACCTAACTTTGGTCCACTTTGCCCCATTGCCCCCAATTCCAAGTTTTCATTGCCGGTTTTGTTATTTTTGTAATACAAAAAGTGTTGGGATTTGAAAAGGGTTTCAGGGGGGCAGGGGGCCATGTGGAGCTTTATTTCATTTTTAGGGATGTCTTGGTTTTTTTGTTTGAAAATGTCTTTCAGGGGTTTAGACATGATTCTGGGCCCCTTTTCCAAACCAGGGTAGGGGGTTTTGTAGGGGGGGCCCCAGGTTGTTTTAGTCATTTTGCCTTCAGGCCTTGGGAATGGCTTTTGGCCCCCCCATTTTCCCTGGCTGTTTTTTCAACAATTTTTGAGTGGTCCAAAAATTTGGGCTGTAACCAATCCCCCAGTTTTGACAGGGGTCCCAAAAAAGAAACTTTTTTTCAGTGCCCAAGGGTTTTTGTTTGTTTTGATTTTTATTGACACGCCCCGGGAAAACCCGATCCCCCATACCCCGGGTGTTTGGTTTGGAAGCTGTAACCAAATTGGGGAAAGTGATTTGGGGCACCCCAACCCATTATTATTTTTGGGCCCCCCTGGCAGTTTAGGGGGGGTTATTATGAGAACCCCCTGGGGCTTTTTGTTTATGAGTCATTTTACCCCGGGGATTTCATTTTAAAAAAATTTGGCCCTGCCCCCGAAAAATATATGGTCAGAATTTGACATGGGAAGGGAAAGGGGGTCCCCCGGTTTCCCTTAAACCCCCCTTACCATTTGGCTTGGAAGGTAGTGCTAGTTTTTAGGAAAAATTTTTATCCCTTGGGTTTTTCCTTTTTTTTTGAACCCAAAAATTTGTCAAGGGTTTGATTATACATTCCATATTTTATGGGTCTGTTTTCTTCAGTGGGGGCCCGAGATTTAATAGTTTCCCTGTTGGAGTAGAAGGGGACCCAAATTTTGCTGCTTAACTTTTAATTTCCTTTTGTTACTGCAGGGCAATTCTTGGGCAGGGGACTCGTCAGGTTTAAATTGCGGGCCAGTTTTGCCTTTTAAGGCTTTCTGATTAATTTTACCTCAGCCGCTATTTTTGGTTAAATTTCTACCCCCCTTTTTTTCTGTTTCTAGGAAAAATTTTCCCACCTTCACATTTGAAAATTTTTGTATTTGGTACCCTTTGGTTTTTGTTTTAAAAAAATGTGCCTTTGAATCCTGAGCAACCAGGGAAAAACAGACCTTGCTCCAATAAGCATAAGTTTTGAAAATCATAACCCCACCACCACACCACTCCTCCTTTCCCCTTTACTGGCTCAAGCTGGGAAAAGGGGTTACTTCCTTTTCCTCTTTCAAGGATTTTACAATGTTGGTTTTTCACTGGTTCCCCCGCTGCTGTGGCCTGTTGTTTACCCCCACCCCCGGGGGAATTTTTTGTGATTTTTCTTTTTTAATTTTTTTTTTTTGCCAAATTTTTGGCTGGCTTTTAGTGGGGTTTTTTTAATTTTAAAAATTTAAAAAAGCCATCCTTAATTTTTGGGCCTTTCATGCTTTTTATTTTTTTGGGCGCTGCCCGTTTTAAGGAACAGTAAAATGGTGAATTTTGCTAAACTTTCCCGACTTTGCCGGAAAAAAATTTTCCCAATTCCAAAAAAATGCCCAATGGGCCCACAAAAATTCCCTCTTGAGCAGGCGCAAAAATTAATTAAATTCTTAATACCTTTTAAATGCTTTAAAATTCTTTAATAAATTTCTTTAAAAAAAAAGAAAATCATTTCAGGTTCTTGGCCAAGGGGCTCCTATTTGAGCAAAAAACATTTAACATGTTTAAAAAGTATGTAAAAAAACCCCTACTGTAAATCAGAAATCAACCCCAAAAAGGGTCTGGTCTAGCATTTGCCCTTTCACCCCGGGCATACACCACCCCCAGGGGGGTAAATTTTCCTGAAGCAAATTTTTTTGGCCTTTCCAGCCTGCAATGTCCCCCCTTTCCCCCCACTTTCCTTACTTTTTCAAAATCAAATTGTACCCCTACATCCAAAATTTACCAAATTAGATGCCCCCCGACCAACCAAATACCTGAAAACAGCTCAAGTTCTGTTGTATTCTCCTTATAAAAAAACCTTGTCAGTTTGGAAAAATTCTTATTTCATAAAACAGCTCCAAGGATTAATCAGGCCATCCCCACTTTGTAAATTAGGAAAAAGTTTTCCCCTCCAAACCCCTAAACCCCATAAATAATTGAACATGGCTTCAGGCCATTTCATAGTACCATCACAGCCCTCCTATCTTTTACTGACTCTATCAATAAAAAACCTAATAACAACATCCTCTCATCAGTACTCTTTATTGATCTGTAAAAAGCCTTTGACATGGTCAACCACCCCCTACTCCTAAAAACTCTTAAATTCCTTGCTCTTGACACCAAGGCTGTTCTCTGGTTTAAGTCCTACCTTAGCAATAGGCAACAAGCAGTCCTTTGGGAGAACAAACTATCTTCCCACCTGCCAGTCTCCCTTGGAGTCCCTCAGGGCTCCATTCTCGGTCCACTTCTCATCATCTTCTTTCAGCTGTTCCCGTTAGGGGTCGCCACAGCGGATCATCTGTTTCCATTTCTTCCTGTCCTCTGCATCACGCTCTTTCACACCAACCACCTTCATGTCCTCTCTCACCACATCCATAAACCTTATCTTAGGCCTTCCTCTTTTCCTCTTACCTGGCAGCTCCATCCTTAGCATCCTTTTCCCAATATATCCAGCATCACTCCTCAGCACATGTCTAAACCAAGCAATCTCGCCTCTCTTACTTTGTCTCCAAACTGTCCAACTAGAGCTGACCCTTTAATATACTGATTCCTAATCCTGTCCATCCTAGTCACACCCAGTGCAAATCTTAACATCTTTAACTCTGCCACATCCAGCTCTGACTCCTGCCTTTTCATCAATGCTACCGTCTCCAACCCATATAACATAGCTGGTCTCACTACCCTCTTGTAGACCTTCCCTTACACTCTTACTGGTACCCGTCTGTCACAAATCACTGCTGACACTCTTCTCCACCCATTCCACCCTGTCTGTACTCTGTTCTTCACCTCTCTTCCACAATCACCATTACTCTGAACTGTTGATCCCAAGTACTTAAACTCATTCACTTTTACCAACTCTACTCCCTGCATCCTCACCATTCCTCTACCCTCCCTCCCATTTACACACATATATTCTGTTTTAGCCCTGCTGACCTTCATTCCTCTCCTCTCTAAAGCATATCTCCACCTCTCCAGGGTCTCCTCAACCTGGTCCCAACTCTCACTACATATCACAATGTCATCTGCAAACATCATAGTCCATGGGGCCTCCTGTCTAATTTCATCTGTCAACCTGTCCATTACCACTGCAAATAAGAAAGGGCTCAGAGCTGATCCTTGATGTAATCCCACCTCCACCTTAAATGTATCTGTCACTCCCACCACAGTCCTCACCAATGTCACACTACCCTTGTACATATCCTGTACAACTCTTACATACTTCTCTGCCACTCCCGACTTCCTCATACAATGCCACAACTCCTCTCTAGGCACCCTGTCATATGCTTTCTCTAAGTCCACAAAGACACAATGCAACTCCTTATGACCTTCTCTGTATTTCTCCAACAACACTCTCATAGCAAATATTGCATCTGTAGTGCTCTTTCCTGGCATGAAACCATACTGCTGATCACTAATCATCACCTCCCTTCTTAACCTAGCTTCCACTACTCTTTCCCATAACTTCAAGCTGTGACTGATCAATTTTATCCCTCTGTAGTTACTGCAGCTCTGCACATCACCCTTATTCTTAAAGATAGGTACCAAAACACTTTTTCTCCACTCCTCAGGCATCCTCTGACTTTCCAAAATTTCATTAAACAATCTGGTTAAAAATTCCACTGCAATTTCTCCTAAGCACCTCCATGCTTCCACTGGTATGTCATCTGGGCCACAAGTCTTTCCATTCTTCATCCTCTTCATAGCTGTCATTACTTCCTCCTTGCTAATCTGCTTCACTTCCTGATTCACTATCCCCACATCATCCAACCTTCTCTCTCTCTCATTCACTTCATTCATCAGCCCTTCAAAGTACTCTTTCCATCTACTCAACACACTCTCCTCACTTGTGAGTATGTTTCCCTCACTGTCCTTTATCACCCTTACCTGCTGCACATCTTTCCCAGCTCTGTCCCTCTGTCTAGCCAATCAGTATAGGTCCTTTTCTCCCTCTTTAGTGTCCAGTCTCTCATACAACTCTCCATATGCCTCTCTCTTTGCCATGCGCCTCATCTCCTTATACTCATGTCTACTTTCTTCATCTCTTTGACAATCCCACTTCTTCGCCAGCCTCTTCCTCTGTATACTCTCCTGTACTTCCTCATTCCACCACCATGTCTCCTTGTCCTCCTTCCTCTGTCCAGATGTCACACCAAGCACCGTCCTAACAGTCTCCCTTACTAGCTCTGCTGTAGTTACCCAGCTATTCGGTAACTCTTCATTGCCTCCCAGTGCCTGTCTCAACTCTTTCCTGAACTCCACCTCACAATCACCCTTTTTTAACTTCCACCATTTAATCCTTTGCACTGCTTTCACACTCCTCTTCCTCTTCTTGATCAACAATGTCATCCTACAGACCACCATTCTATGCTGCTTAACTACACTTTCCCCAGTCACCACTTTACAGTCTCCAATCTCCTTCAGACTAGCCCTCCTACATCGGCTATAATCCACCTGTGTGCATCTTCATCCACTCTTGTATGTCACCCTATGCTCCTCCCTCTTCTTAAAATACATATTCACCACAGCCATGTCCATCCTTTTCACAAAATCCACAATCATCTGACCTTCTGCATTCCTCTCCTTAACACCATACCTACCCATCACTTCCTCATCCCCTCTGTTCACTACACCAACATGCCCATTGAAGTCCACTTCAATCACTAGTCTCTCACCCTTAGGTACAATCACCACCACTTCATCCAACTCACTCCAAACTTTTTCTTTCTCATCCATCGTACTCCCAACTTGTGGAGCATATGCACTAACAACATTCGTTATTACACCATCAATTTCAAGCTTCATAAACATCACTCTATGAGACACTCTCTTCACCTCCAAAACATTCTTGGCATACTGTTACATTAGGATAACCCCTACCCCATTTCTTCTCCCATTCACACCATGATAGAACAATTTGTATCCGCCTCCTATACACTTGGCCTTACTTCCCTTACATCTGGTCTCTTGCACACACACACAATATATCAACCTTCCTACTCTCCATCATATCAGCTAGCTCTCTCCCTATACCAGTCATACTGCCAACATTCAAAGTTCCTACCCTCAGTACTACACTCATAACCTTCCTCCTCTTGTCCTGCCTTCAGGCATACCTTCCCCCTCCTCTTCTTCTTTGGCCAACAGTAGCCCAATTTCCGCCAGCACCCTGTTGGCTAACAGTACTGGTGGCGGTCATTGTTAACCCGGGCCTCAACCGATCCGGTATGTAAATATGAAATGTTCTCCACATCAGTAATTTGGCAGAGGTTTTATGCCGGATACCCTTCCTGATGCAACCCTCCCCATTTATCCGGGCTTGGGACCGGCACAAAGAAATGCATTGGCTTGTGCATCCCCAGTGGCTGGGCTCATTCTCGGTCCACTTCTATTCTCAGTATTCATCAACGACCTTTACTTAGCAATCCCTCAAGCTACCTGCATACAATATGCAGATGATTCCATGCTCATATGTTCTGCCAACTCCACATTTCAACTACAATCCCTAACCCAGATAGTATTCAACTCAGTCGAGACATGGTTTCTAAACCATTGCCTCCTTTAGAATGCCAAAAAAATCAAGCTGTTACTCTTCACACCTAACAGTAAGTCCCCTCTCCCATCAATTTCTCAATCAAATCAAATAATGGCACCATTATAACCCCAGACTCTACCACCAAACTATTCTTCTTCTTCTTCTTCTTTCAGCTGCTCCCGTTAGGGGTCGCCACAGCAGACCAACTGTTTCCATTTCTTCCTGTCCTCTGCATCTTGCTCTGTCACACCAACCACCTGCATATCCTCTCTCACCACATCCATAAACCTTATCTTAGGCCTTTCTCTTTTCCTGTTACCTGGCAGCTTCATCCTTAGCATCTTTTTCCCAATATACTCTGCATCCCTCCTCAGCACATGTCCAAACCAACATAATCTTGCCTCTCTGGCTTTGTCTCCAAACCTTCCAACCTGGGCTGACCCTCTAATATACTTATTCCTAATCCTGTCCATCCTTGTCACACCCAGTGCAAATCTTAACATCTTCAACTCTGCCACATCAAGCTCTGACTCCTGCCTTTTTGTCAATGCCACTGTCTCCAACCCGTATAACATAGCTGGTCTCACTACCCTCTTGTAGACCTTCCCTTTCACTCTTACTGGTACTCGTCTGTCACAAATTACTCCTGACACTCTTCTCCACCCACTCCATCCTGCCTGTACTCTCTTCTTTACCTCTCTTCCACACTCACCATTACTCTGATCTGTTGATCCCAAGTACTTAAACTCATTCACCTTCGCCACCTCTACTCCCTGCATCCTCACCATTCCTCTATCCTTCCTCTCATTCACACACATATATTCTGTCTTACTCCTGCTGACCTTCATTCATCTTCTCTGTAGAGCATATCTCCACCTCTCCAGGGTCTCCTCCACCTGTTCCCTACTCCCACTACAGATCACAATGTCATCTGCAAACATCATAGTCCACGGGGACTCCTGTTGGATCTCGTCTGTCAACCTGTCCATCACCATTGCAAATAAGAAATGGTTCAGAGCTGATCCTTGATGTAATCCCTCCTCCACCTTAAACGCATCCGTCACTCCCAGCGCAGACCTCACTGCTGTCACACTACCCTCGTACATATCTTGTACCACTCTTACATACTTCTCTGACACTCCCGACTTCCTCATACAATACCACAACTCCTCTCTAAGCACCCTGTCATATGCTTTCTCTAAATCCACAAAGACACAATGCAACTCCTTCTGACCTTCTCTTTACTTCTCCATCAACACTCTCAGAGCAAACATCGCATCTGTAGTGCTCTTCCCTTGCATGAAACCATACTGTTGATCACTAATCATCACCTCCCTTCTTAACCTAGCTTCCACTACTCTTTCCCATAACTTCATGAGGTGACTGATCAGTTTAATCCATCTGTAGTTACTACAGCTCTGCACATCACCCTTATTCTTAAAAATCGGTACCAAAACACTTTTTCTCCATTCCTCAGGCATCCTCTCACTTTCCAAGATTTCATTAAACAATCTAGTTAAAAACTCCACTGCCATTTCACCTAAACACCTCCATGCTCCCACAGGTATGTCATCTGGACCAACAGCCTTTCCTTTCTTCATCCTCTTCATAGCTATCCTTACTTCCTCCTTGCTAATCCACTGCACTTCATGATTCACTATCTGCACATCATCCAACCTTCTCTCCCTCTCATTCTCTTCATTCATCAACCCTTCAAAGTACTCTTTCCATCTGCTCAACACACTCTCCTCACTTGTGAGTACGTTTCCCTCATTATCCTTTATCACCCTTACCTGCTAAACATCTTTACTAGCTCGGTCCCTCTGTCTAGCCAATCGGTACAGGTTCTTTTCTCCCTCCTTAGTGTCCAACCTTTTATACATCTATTCATACGCCTTATCCTTAGCCTTCGCCACCTCTCTCTTTGCCATGCACCTCATCTCCTTGTACTCTTTTCTACTTTCTTCATCTCTTTGACAATCCCACTTCTTCTTCACCAACCTCTTTCTCTGTATACTCTCCTGTACTTCTTCATTCCACCACCAGGTCTCCTTGTCCTCCTTCCTCTTTCCAGATGTCACACCAAGCACCCTTCTAGCCATCTCTCTAATTGACAATAATCTTACATTTGACAATCATATAAATAACACAATAAAAACCGTAAATAGAAAATTGGGCTCCCTGTATAGAATAAAACCCTTCTTAACACCAACAGCCAGAACTACAATTGCCCACTCCCATCTAATTTCCATTCTTCTTTATGCTTCCCCCATTTATACCAACCTAAAGAAAAATAATCTCACTAAACTAATTAACTCCTATAATAATATTGCCAGGTTTGCCACTAGGAACCCATTCCAAACTCACCACTGTCTGAACCTAAAGCAGCTAGATTGGCTTGAACTAAAAAACATTCTGATACTTTCCCAACTTACCATTGTTCATAGGATATTCTACCAGTCTAACAACACACCAATAGTCTCTAACCTTATTACCACCTATGCAAACCTCAATTCCTTACACTCTTCCACTAAACTACTAGGAAGCATTAGCAAGTCTAATAAACTTGGCAGGTGACTCCTTGTTTTCTAATACTGCTGGAAAATATTGGAACATGCTGCCATCAGATCTAACAGTACTTCCCTCCTTCCCACTATTTAAGCAAAGGCTGAAGCAACATCTTAAAACACACTGGTTATGCCCTTGCTGTTACCTGGACTAATAGTCTGCATTCTCTTTTGCCATTTTCTCTATCCTGCCTCCCCTTACCTTTTTTATCACTACTTACCCCTGGGTAGCAGTAACTGTCTGAAATTATTGTTGCAAATAGGAGATGAATTAATCTGTGAACATATTGTAAATAACCTCTCATATTTTAACTGAAAGAGTATCTTGTTCCTTTCAAAGTTTTTGTGTTTCATAATTTGCATACTTCTCTTTAGCTAAGGCTCTCTAATTATTTTTAACTAATTTTTGGATAAATAATTTCTTTTGAATATGGTATTTGCTTAAATAGTATGGCTTTGTAACTACTGCTCTCTCATTTTATTTTGTCTTACATTTTTCTCTTATAATTGTGCATTATAAACTTTTAAATGTCATCATTGTGGAGCTTTTCTCCCCGGGCCTCCACTGAAAATGGAAATATATCCAGTTGGACTAGCCCAGTTAACAAATGTAAAATAAAATAAATAAATAAAAAAATAAATAATTGCTGTAGTACGTCAACAACAGACAGCATGTTGTCCCATTCCCTCATGCCAGGGGTAACACTTCCTAATGTGTTATGTAAGAAACATAAAATCAAATGTCATCATTACTCTGAATAAAAGCATTACTATTCAACACATCCCTGCAACTAGCCATTGTACCCAGTTGCTTCAAAAATACATCAATCATTCCCTTACCCAAGAAATCCCAACCGACAAGCCTAAAAGATTACTGGCCAGTTGCACGTACATCAACAATAATGAAGTGTTTTAAGCGGATGATCAAGAACCATATCTCTTTAAGCCTGTCTACAACACTGGATGCATTACAGTTTGCTTATAGATCTAATCGCTGCACATCTGATGCAATAGCTATAGCACTTCATAAATGCTTGGTACATCTAGAGAACAAGAATTGCTATGTCAGAATGCTGTTCATCGATTTTAGTTCCACCTTTAACACTGTCATCCTCCAGAATCTGATATCAAAGCTGATCCAGATGGGCATCAACACCCCCTATGTAACTGGATACTGGACTTTCTCATCAACAGATCCCAAAAAGTATGTGTGGGAAATAACATACATTGAGCATGGGTGTCCCTCAGGGCTGCATCCTATGTTGTTCACCTTGTTGATGTACAAGTGTATGGCCAAGCATGAATCCAACAAAATCATCAAGTTTGTGGATGATACCACTGTAGTAGGTCTTGACAGAAATGGTGAGGAAACAGCGTACAGGGATGAAGTGGAGCATGTGATAGGCTGGTGCAACAGCAACAATCTTGTCTTAAATGTAAGCAAGACCAAAGAATTAATAGTGGACTTCAGGAGGACTCAGGAGATACATTAACCTCTGGAAATTAAGGGGGTTGCAGTGGAAAGAGTCAAAAACACCAAGTTCCTGGGGGTGCACATCTCAGATGATCTATCGTGGTCAACTCATATTAGCCACACAGTGAAGATGGCACAACAATGTCTGCACTTCCTATGGAAACTGAGGAAGGCAAACCTGTCTCAGTCCATCCTCAAAGCCTTCTATAGGGGGACCATCATGAGCATCCTCTAAAATCGCATCATAGTTTGGTATGGTAACTGCAAAGCATCTGACCACAAGGCTCTCCTGAGAGTAGTGAGGACAGAGGAAAAAGTTATTGGTTCCTCACTCTCATCCATGGATGATCTACATGAGACTTGGTGTATGGGAAGGGCTAGGAAGATAATCAACGATTCCACTCACCCTGCCAACAGCATGTACTTCTGCCTTTCTTCAGGCAGGTGGTATCACAGCTTACACTGCAAAACATCTTGACTGAACAGGAGCTTCTTCCCTCTATCTATAAGGCTGCTGAACTTGAATGACAGGTATGACAAGGAATAATTAGATCAATATTCCACGTGCTATGAAATACCAGCTATAATAATCACTCTAGCAAATTGCATGAATAACTGGTATGGTTAGCCTGATTTCTTATGCTATTACTTCCTGAATGTGCAATAGTCAGGAGTGAGTCACCACTCCATACATGTGCAATATGGGCATCAGACTATATCATACTACAACTGATGAAGTGCAATATCTAAGCAATCACAATGTGAAGTCATAGTCTTTGCAATACCTGCTAGTATAATACTGCCTAATGTCTTCCTGTCCAATTGTGGTAATTTATTGTGTTGTTAATATTTTAATTAATACTGTATGTGTATTAGTCTTACTGTCATTCAAAGTATGTGTTCATTTTTATGTCTTGCACGGGGCCCAAAGTAAAGTAATTTAATTCAGCTTGCACTGCTGTGTATATCTGATCGACAATAAAGTTTACTTTGACTTGACCTTGACTTTGATTACTATATGACAAACTGTCCTAGCTTTTAGTAAGAGGGATCAGCAAATGTGTTTGACAACAGTGTTAGTGACATACACGGTCACAATAACACTGACACAATGTAGTCTGACCAGTAATGGAAGCATTTGACATACCTACCCAAGATCACAAGCTAAACATCATTGCTTGAATCACAAGAGCCACATGACCGTGTTAAGGTGCAGCTGAGACTGCACAGTTAAATGGATAACATCACCATTGTTTATTATCTGGATGTTTATACCAAAAAGGAGTTCAAACTGCACAATAACACTGTGCAGCTATATATTATATATGTCTTTGCAGAATAGTATACACAGTATGAAGTTGAAAGACACAGTCATAACTGGACTCCAATATCCTACAGATGAATGCACAAAGCACAGCATCAAAGTCACATAACATGAGGAGAATGCATACTCCAGATCTGACTTACTGCAGGTATGTTAGCAGTATGTAATCACTGTGCAGACAAAAAGCTATTTTCCCTGGTGATGCTAGGATTTGCTCATGTCACAGATTGCCACTGTGATTCATTTTCATAACTGAATACGAACTGGA
Organism: Protopterus annectens; assembly: GCF_019279795.1. Lineage (NCBI taxonomy): Eukaryota > Metazoa > Chordata > Ceratodontiformes > Protopteridae > Protopterus > Protopterus annectens. The sequence continues at coordinate 1,279,823,170 of NC_056744.1, forward strand.
AAAAAAGAAACTACTGACAATGAAAACCAAGTATCCAACAAATTCAACCAAGTTCCAAGTTAAAATACTATGCACATTTATTGTTTTCATAATTGGTGGTTGTGAGGTGGCCAATGGTATATGACAGTAGTAAGTGTCACACTATTGAAGCAGTGATGGAAGCAAACCACCCACCTATCCACTTACACCTTCTATACAGCACATTATCAGTAGCCTGTGCCACAGGACAATAATGACTACAATTAAGACATACATCATCTATGAATGGATGGTATCAGCCATGGAGCTTACGTGTATTGCCTAAAAAAGCAATGTTTCTTGAGCTAATGCACATAAAATTACAATTATTACAGTACAAACAGTATGCATAGCTATGCCCTTGTGTTGCAAAGAAGTTGGGGATGTGAAGGGTGGGCTTAGGGGATGGTGTAGTCATCTTTCATTTCAAAACATTTATTCAGAGTATAGATTGATTAAGAACGTTTTCCTAACTGTAACCCCCCTCACATACATACACACAAGTCTTTGATGGAGAGTATCAATCTTCCTGCCTATCTAGTTACACAATCTACAGTGTGTTGCACTAGTTGCAAGTGCCAACGTAGAAATTCAGACTGTTAAGGATGTCCTCATCAGAGTGTTTTATACAGGATGTTTCCATAAAAGTTGGTATAAGGAAGCTGTGTGCATATTTAAATGTTTTCACTTCAGGGAAAGTGGAAACAGCAATAAGCACTACACACAGATACAAGTCTTCCATGATGGATATTAAACCTCCTACTTATCTTGGTTACATAATCAAGATAGTACTGCATAGCTGCAAGTGCCATAACAGAAGTCTGACTCTTAAGGGGAGAGAGTGTAATTTTGTCAGGATGACCTCATTGGTGTGTGTCATTCAGGATGTTTCATAAAAACTATGATAGGAGAGCTGTGAGAACAGTTAAATGTGCTACTCTCAGGTGAAGTGGATACACCACCAAGTGGTGCACACATTCTCACAAACACACACAAGTCTTATACGGTGGGCATTGAACCTCCTACCTCTCTAGGTTACACAATCTAAAGAGCAATATACTAACAACAGACACCACATGAGAAGACAAGACAATATCTATGTGAAATTGGACATTGGAATATTTGTAAACAGCAGTGCTTGGGAGAGATGGTACTGTGCATCCCATGTTGTAGACCAAATGAATGTGTGCACATGACAATGTGACATCACTATGATTGTCACATGTAATGACATACTTTGTTAATGAAATGTATATACTGTCCATTGTGTTACTGTGAGGGACATTTACATATTCTACATAATGGGATGACATACACATTGTTGCGCACCAGTCGTTATCAATCAAATATTTTTGTGACTTCATGTCGGGATGATTGCATAATTGTATTCTTTCGTACTATATGTATATTGGCAAGACACTGATCCAATTCATACATAGGACATCGTGCTGCAGAATGATAGTGATGTGCTCTGTGAGAATAGGTTAACCAAGCTGGTAACACAGTGCAAGTGTAAACAATGTATAGCAGACATATACTTTAAACAAATGAATGAAGTGATTCAACAGCATTCTGAAATCAAAATCCCCTGTTGATCTGAAATCAAAATCACCTGTTGAAAAAAGTAATGCAGACATACAAATGTTGTACAACAGAAAACTATAATTCTTTGATTTTGTTTTTTTTTTATTGTACTCTGAGCACATCACTGCTGTAGTGTTAGTGCATGAGTAATTGTATATTCAAGTGTTGAATTTACAGCAGTGATTAGTAGTACTATGTGTTGACTTCCATGCAAAGATCTTTACAAAACAGCCTTCACAATAGGTTGAAGACACAGTAATGTAGCAGCAGGATAAAGATGTGGCTTAACCAACATTTACAGTTAGATAAGTCAGACTAAACATCATGAAACGTGCTTTCGTTATTTCCAAACATTTTAAGCATGGCAAGAAAAACATTTATACCTGACTATTATCTTAACACAACACAGAAAGTCATAATTGTGTTAGTTAATATTTGACAGCAGATTTTACCAAACACAAATGTATGTATTAATCATTATTACTCTACTGTCACTGTAATCCATACATCCAACTTTTCAACTTGTTCAAAATTACATTAAACTGAATAAACATAGCTTAGCACAGCAGTGCAAAGTGAGACAGAGTAATGTGGATAAAACCAATTAAATCCTAAGATATTGCCACAAGAGGTATACTTCCATTTAGCCTTCTTTGGATATGTTGCCCTGCGCTAGACATTGCTCAAATGCAGAGGTGGAAGAATAATGATACAGAAGGAAAAAGATACAGCAGCAGGGTTACATGGAGGCAGGGACAAAGTAGATTATAACAAAGGATAATGGTGGCTCACAACAGGTACACTTAAATTACAGTACCAAAAACATTCAGTAACAATTAGCTAATGGCTGGATTAGAACCCTTGAAATTTCTAAAAAATCTATCATGACACCATAAAGAAATTACTACTTCACTGCATTAAACTAACACTGTTGAAGCATTCTGACAACTTATTGAAGAAGGAAGGATGAACAGAGAGAGATGGAGATAGATGCAGAGAGGGATAGCAACAATATGTTGTGTTGGACATATAGGAACATCTGTATGGTGTTTTAGTTGCACTTATTAAATTCTCATTAATCTGTTATGCTCTGTACAATACAATACAATAAACTGATTGCTATATGTACAAATAAGGGGTGGGAGAGTGCAATAGACATGAATCATCTTGCCCTAAATCCAAAAAAAAAAACTAAACTAGTAATTTTTACCTCTAAGCAAACCACTCCCCTAGATAAAAAAAACCCTTCAGTATAAAAGCCCAAGACAATACCACTATAGAAGCTGTCCCATACACTAAATTACTAGGCATTATTATAGATGAAAACCTTAACTTTGACCTACACAAAAACAATAACATAAAAAAGTACACCAAAAGCTCGGTATGCTGTGCAGACACCAACACATTCTTAGCCTCTCTACTAGACAAACCCTTGCAACTACCTTTTTATTACCCTCCCTCCTTTATGGTGCCCCTCTCCTTGCTAATTTCCAAAATTCTATAAAATCCAAACTTGATATGTGTTACAACAGAATAGCCAAATTTGCTACAAAGGCCAAAGTCTTGCCCCATCACTGTAACTCACTGAAACAATTAGGCTGTCTGGAACTCCCCCACCATTTCTCATTCATCCAACAAACTACAGAGCACAAAATAATCTACAGACCCACAGACTGTCATACTCTCTTAACTCTACTTGCCAAATACCAACCCAACAGGCAACTAAGATTTGAAAATCATCTACTTCTAAAAGTAGATAAGCCCACCTTACCTGCTGGTCAACTCCTCTCCTCCTTCACCATCACTAAACTATGGAACTCACTTCCACCTTCTATAAGAAACACAGACAGCACCACCACCTTCAAACAAATACTGAAAAATCATCTCAACTCTTCCTGGCTATGTACCTGCTCTATAACCTAACCTCTTCCTTCTCCTTATATTATAACTAAATTCCTATGCTTTTTGATACTAGGGATTGATGATACTTTCTCCATATTTATTATTTTTTTTCATCATTTGTTGATACTGGTACAATAATGCTGATTAATATATCTCTGTGTACAATAATATAGCAATAACCCATGCCTGGGTGTGGGTAATGCTGGATTTACCCACGGCTGGTGTGGTTTGGTCACGAGGGCGAAGCCCGAGTGGCCAAACAAAGCCAACCATGGGTAAATCCAGCATTACCCACACCCAGAAGTGGGTTATTGCTATTATACAATGACATTATTTAAGAAAAAAAATAATTACTTTTCTTAAATAATGGCATTGTATAATGCCTCCTTGCTGCCCTTCCGCAGCTGTCTGGTATTCTGCGGCAGTTCTGATGTACTGCGTATGTGCATGCCTACACAGTACATCAGAGCTGTGGGCAAAAACATGAGTTTAACATAGCGAGACACCTTTAAAAAAAGCAACGGAGAATATCCGTTGCTTTTTTAAAGCTGTCTTGCTGTGTTAAACCCATTTAACATAGTGAGACAGTTTTGAAGAAAGCAACGGAGAAAGCAAGATCTCCGTTGCTTTTTAAAAACTGTTTCGTTATGTTAAACTCATTTAACATAGCGAGACAGCTTTAAAAAAAGCAACAGAGAATCTCTGTTGCTTTTTTAAAGCTGTCTCGCTATGTTAAACTCGTTTAACATAGCGAGACAGTGTGAAGCAACGGAGATCTTGCGTTCTCCGTTGCTGTAAAAAAAAGAGTTATAGTAATGGAAAAAGTCCGGGTGACCGGACCTTTTTCCATTACTATAATTCTGATTTACAATGTGCATGCTGACCAATCAGCGTGCACGTTTTTGAATATTAATTGGAGGTCGTTCTATAATGCTGATTAATATATCTCTGTTTATACCTCTGAATTAATCTGGCAACCAACTAAATTCCTACTTTTATGTATATATTCTGCATATATTACTGTAATCAAACCAACTAGATTCCTGTTTTTATGTATATATTCTGTATATATTATTGTAATTAAACCAACTAAATTTCTGCTTTTATGTATATATTCTGTATCTATTACTGTAATCACTATGTGTAACACTGTTTCTACTTCTGCACCAATTAATGTTTAATTTTTTTCTGTATCTATGTTCTTGCCGGAGCTTTCTCCTCAGGCCTCCACTAAAAATGGGCTCTTTTAGGCCCAGTGGACTTTCCCGGTAAACAAATGCAATAAAAATATAACTAAAATAAATACCTAACCAGAATAAGGTTGGCTTACTAAATCTCCCTGTTGGGATGAAATGTTTTTGAAAATGATGTATTGCTGCAATTTTCCAGTGTTAGCTTAAGGATATGTGTTATATGGACAGTAATACAGATGTTTGAAATTAAATATAATAGGAATATGATATGTCATGAAGTAATACATTGAAATCCAGCTATAATCGAATCCATGACACTATGTAAAAACATCAGGCTACAAACTGGGCAATTATATCAATATGCTGCATAGGAACTCCTAATTTGATACATCCAGTAGCCTAAGAACTGTCAAATTAACTGTGTCACAATACTGCTGTTAGTATGGCTTTACTCTGTTCTCATAGCACAGTGGATTTAAGCACATTTGCATGACAGTAACCAGACCACTACAGACTAATGTGAAATCTTCAGCTTTTGCAATAAGAAGTTAAACAGCATTCAGTTTCAGTCAGCATTGCTGCACTATGCCAAACTCCTCGCAAATGCCATGGACATAGAGGAAAGGCTTCTGCATAAGCCATTTTTGACCGTGTGTGTTGTGCTTCTGTTTTTTGACCAGATTAAATGGGTGAAAATGGGTGGATAAGACAATGGTGAAAAGTAGGTTGGCAAGCAAAGAGTAACACACAGGGGAAATAATACAGAAATGTGCAGGACAATTGTGGAAAAACACCATAGCTATCCACTTCACAATGTCAGTATAAAATTGCATGCACAATTTCATGACTTTACAGAGTCATCACACCAGTGATGAGTGACAACAACAGAATAATGTTGTATGTCCATTTGAACAAAATCAGTTGTGTCAGGATGACACATAGGTGAAGTGGAGAGCTATGTGTCTGACATATATATATTATATATATATTTATGGGAGAGGTTCCCATTTTTTTTGGGGGGGGGTGTTGGGAAAGGTGCTTTGGAATGAGAGGGTCAGGGAGGTAGGGTAGGTTAGGAGCCATCTGCAGACATAGACGACATACAAGACAGACAGGAATGGTGATTGAGACAAAAGGATGGGAGACACCATGATTGAGGATAGGAAGGTGGCATCAGAGGTGCACCATGTTCAGCTTGAGAACAGCAAGAATCTAGTCCTCATCCTCAGACCTGTCATCACTGTCTCCTGCAGCAGCTTACTGGGTCAGTGCCAGGTGTGGCATCATTTCTGCCAATACATGCACTTAGGCCCCTCTCTGTTATATACTCAACTAGCCCTGTCGGGTGGCCAAATCACCATCTCCATTACTTCTGCTCATGGAGGGTACCACTGCACCAGCAGCTGGGACAGAGCTACCTGACATACCTGGAGCAGGTAGGGCAGGGGTTGTGGAGGCAAAACTGACAGGTTGAAACCCTGAAGTGCTGTCCATTTATGCTGCCACCTGTGGAGGTATGGTGAGCCGAGCTGCAGTAGTTGGTGTACCACTCTATACTGCTCATGATTAATATTTGGCAGCAAGTTATGCAAACAGCAGATTGTTAATAAATTATAACCCTCCACACATGCAAAAAAAAAATGAGACAGGGCAGGAGGAGACTAAAAAGAGATAATCAGATACATGGTATGTCACAATGCTGTATATTTTAAACAACTTCGGTTTGGTAATACATCAACAATTATGAAATTTATTATTGCACACCTTTTCAACATCCATATATGATAAGGTATTCATGTGTCATTAAATAAATAAGTGACAGCTGCCTTTATTTCACTATGACAGATTGGAATTATGCATTCTAAATTAATGATTACAATTTCCATAATATAATTCTTCATGACAGACTGTTGTTAAGATCTTATAAATAATTATCAATTTAAAAAAATAACTACTGCTTCTGGCTACTGAGCCCACACACCATAAAGTTGTTATTCTAATCACCTAATGTAAGCAACAAGAGTTATTTGGGAAGTCATGCATGCTTGAGAAGGAGTATAAGGTATAGCCTGCTCCAGATACTAGGTCTTCGGAGAATGAAAATAACTTCATGGCTTTTATTTTTATAAGAATCATACTTACCCCACCCTTCTCTGAAGCTAGGTAATCTCTCCTAGTGCACTTCATTGTTTGTAGCTATCTACTCTTCAGCTGGGAAGAACAAAAAGAAAATACATTTATTTGAAAGATAATGAGTAACTGTACTGGCTGACTAATTACTGCCATATCATAGGCATGTTATGGATCAGTATACATACACACCTGGGGGTTGTTCCCAGTCTTAAATTCAGCCTCTCCTCAGCTTAGGAGGCCCTGCTTGTGCTTTGTAAGGTCACTATAATGGTGACAATATTGTTCTCCATTGTGTGGAATGCCAGTTGCAGTTCAGACAGCCTTGGCTAAGCTATTCCATGCCTCAGCCCTATACTGAGACATGATATAATCTTCCTGCAGCAGTCTATAGCTGTAGCACTTCACAAGGAATGCCACAAATATCCTGGACTCCTCAACATCCCACCTTTGTGCTCTAAATTTAGCATCATTCACTTCCCTGCCACCCCTGTCTGCTAAACTCAAACTAACAAAATATGTCTGAATTGGTGCCTAATTCAGATCTTGCATTTTACAAACACCAAAACCACTTGGAAGCAATTACAATCTAGATTAATTAAATATTTGTTAGATTCTTGTTTTCTATCAATTTATCTTAGTATAAATAGACACCCCCCGGGATTCATGAAGCTCAGCGCAAGGCCGGCGGTAGGCTTGCACCGACAGTGCGGCATGAAGATGGCACAGTAGTGCCAAATGCATATTAATGAAGGCACAATGCCGCCACAGCCACGTGCATAGGAAAGGAGCGCGAGTGCATAGGGCATGTCGAAGTGCCGCACAGAGGCGTGGAAATGCCAGCTGTCGACGTGCAACCTAAAATGCTTGCATATAACAACTTGCAAGATAGTGATCACATCTGTCAGTGTCCGTGGATACTGAAACGTATGCATAGCTCCTGCGAACACAAAAGCACTGTAGGGAATAATGGGTCCCTATCCCGTGAACAAATGGCATGGAAAACCATGTGCCTGTAGTCCAATGCAGTGTAGATAGCTATACCAAGTGTAAGTGAAACACATCATATGTTAGCGCGCCGCCAGTAGGTACGTCCAGTCCAATGGTTAGGGTCACCAGCTGACCCATAATGTGAGGAAGGGTACACAGCTGGGCAGATGTGTCCATAACAAAATACACGATAAATGTACATATCTAGCGACCGTATGTCCGAATCATATCCCACAAGCCATGTAATCATCACATACAAAAGGTATGTTCGTATTTCACATACCAAATGTGACAGGAAATAGAATAAGCATGTAAACGAAACAGAAGGAGCATATAAACTGCTACAACAATAAGGAAACATGTAGGCTGAAAGGAGCAGTATTATCCATACCGTCGACTGTGGGTACATGCTGTCCAGTACAGTCGAATATGTGTATGGAATATATCCCATCCTGGACATAGGAAAAGGTGGCATCCTACCAATGATTAGAACAGTCTGCCAAAATCCGCACATCAGCGGTACAAGCTGAACTTGTCAGGATGTGTCACAGGTGAATGGGTATTACCCGGGTATACCAACCATGTAGTGAAAGTTAAGTATGGGCGTGTACCTATGTGCATGAGGTATAGCATGTGGAAAGCAAACATGGCAGGGTAGTCCACACAACCATACAGGTACCTGACATATGTAGGGTATTCAATGTGTTACTTTGGCCGTGTCATGGGCCAACAACCAAAGCAGTGATGTATGGGGTGTGAGGAATATGTGTGTGTGGGGGGATGGGTAATGGTACAATCCTCCAAGGCGATACTGTGTCGTATGCAGAATAGGTTAACCGGAGGTGTATGAGGGAGCAGCGGGTGAAGCAGAAAGAAACACAAAAACATGTATAAACATCTGCAATACAACCAGACAGGCCATACTGTATAACACAATCCCACAAACATATGAATACTGAAATGTGCGATACAAATGTATAGACATGTTGCCGGCACATACCCACAGATTGGTCCTGATGGAACTGGCCATATCAAATGCAACACATGTGGATGCATAATGGACTACTGGCATCCCCTCCACATCACACAACCTGCTCCCTTACCTGAACGTCCACCAAATCCAGCCATACTTGGCCTACTGGCTTGGTTCAGCCACATCTACACATAGTGACCACTACGCATATGTAGTAGGTAGTGTCACCCTAGGCAGTTGCAGGATTGCACACTATGTATCCTTTGCATGTAAAACCTCAGCACATTTTCATAACGCCAGAAGAATGTTCGGTATTTGTCTTGTTTTGGTCTTGTTCAATTTTTGGGATATCCCTCATGGGATAAGTAACATGTGCAAACATTAGAATGGAAGACACGAAGTCCAGTCCTGTAGATATCTGGACACAAGTTGGAATGTGCATTAGTGGTGCATGACACTGCCCAGCCCTAAATGGTCATGCATAACCTACTACCCAGGATCAAACACCTGCCCGTGACGCACGTGTCCTGACACGAATAAGCAAGAGAATATATTGCACACATTCGCATAGTGGCACATGGTATAAGGATGATGAAGGCACTGACGTAAACAGGATACCCCTGATCCACTGTGTGAGGGACAATTAATGTGTGTGTAGGTGTGACCTGACCAACAATGGTATAATGCCAAATGTCCTGTGATAGTAGGAAATAACTATGCCCCATACTGCATGTAACAGTTGCCTAAAGCAGTCACGTCAGGATAGAATAAATGTAATTCATACAAGAAACAGGCAAACAACAAAAGTGCCAAAGGTATAAGGCTCACAGGTAGGAAACAAATAAATGTTCTAAACCTGCACTGACCATGGCTATGTGCTGGCCCAAACAATCTGGTGTCCGCAGTAGGGTTATCACCTGTCCCGCTTTGCGAGGGACAGTCCATCATTGGACAGTTGTGTCCTGACAAAATATATTACAAATGGCAAATGTCCTGGGATTGTAGGGCATAATTATGTCCCATATGTTATGTAATAGTTGCAGAAAATAATTATTGCAGTATCTACAATACATAAATGTTACAAGAAACAGAATAAGCAACTAAACCACTACAACAATAGGCCTTTATGTAGGCAAATAAGTAAAGTTCTATCCATTGTACTGACCGTGGGTATGTGTCGGCTTGTAAAATCTGATGTGTGTTCCGAAAATGTCCCATCTTGGCCATTTGAAAAGGTGCCAACCCTAGTCCCCAGAATACATCCCAACCTGTACATATGACAATGTCAACAATAACAATGGTCAGAGCATTCGCACAATAACTGGCCAGACCCTTAAAAACTCACAAAGCCAGTGACCTTTGGGGGAAAGGTGTTGAATGAGAATGACTACTTACAACAATGAAGAGTAATAGATGCATTTAACTGCAAAAAATTAGTAGTATTACGAATCTGTCAACACGTTCCAAGTTAATAGTACTAATATGGTAGAAGTGTCCGTGATTGTCCCTGAGTTGTCATAGCCTTGTCTCTGTCACTGTAGACACGAGTCCCCGGGTATCAGAGAGATCCGTACACAGACGTACACCAACCAGCTGTCCCATCTGTTGACAGGACTATTGCATACCTGTAGTGAATTTATAACATATGTCCAGAATAATATTCATTGTATGTATAAATGAATGAAATAGTCAAATGGGAAGGGAAGCCACCCCCCCACCTGCATTATGTAGTGGAACCACACCCCGTCCTAAATAATGTAGCGCCGACCCAATAATGTGGTCAGAGGTGTCCAAACACCTGCGTTTGTAAACACAGGTAGAATGTTAAACTCTGAACTAACTCTGTCCATGTGCTACATCTGATCTTTGAACAGCACCAGTGCAGTGCTAGTCACCAGTCAGCCGAGCCTAAACCCGGACTAGCACATGAACACCTTGACAATCAAGCACGTGTATGTGCGAGGACTATAAGCATAGGAGTTATGAATATCCTTGTAGTGAGTAGACTTGCAGCACAGGTCCAGAGCAGTAGGAAACAGGGAATGTCCTAATTGTAGTACTGTGGTTTTCCCACAGGAGAATGGATGCCTGCTGTGTAAGGGAAGTGGTGAGGCATATGTCAGAGTAACTATGAACCATGGATATACATATAAATGAGCCAAAACACCAATAGTGTAGTGGTTACAGCATCCGCCCAACGTAAAGGCATTCCCGGTTCAAGTATGACTATAGCACATATTAATTGTGTAATGAATGCCTTTGTGCTGTAAAAGGCAACATTTATACATGTAAAGGTGACCGCGTTTGCATGGCTCCATTAACCGGATTCCATCAAAGTGGTACTGTCATAAGGAATAAGGCACATGTAATCCCAAAGACGTGCCTGTAAATATATGTAACTCAGAATAAGTAGATGCAAGTGGGCCTGCGTGGGTGTACGCAGCTATTAGCATAGCAAATTTATGTTGTCTTGTACAGCTGTAACTTTTATATATATAGTTAGATAGATGTGTGTATAGATAAATATCCATAGACATAACAGAAATATGCAATTATATATTTACATATTTATCTATATATACACATATATATTTCGATATGTTAGGAACACTGAAAGACGAAAGCAAACCTAAGGGTTGTGAAGGGAATCCAGAGCAAGTTAGGAATTATTAAGTGCTCGCAGCGTATGCCACATAAAGCTGCACAAGTGTGAGTAGAGCACGCTCTCCACACCAGAGGCAGGGCTATACCAGTGGCCATAACATCGTTGAAGTGCTACATCAACATTGTAAGCAGAAGGAATGTAGGACATGTTGCAACCACCTACACTTGTAACCCACAAATCATTCGTAATCCATAACACCAGGAAAGGCACGTATGTGCAAATATGAATGGATGGTGAGCCTGTGAATACACGAGGTGGTACAAAATGTGTGTAGGGCCCCAACGCTCATGAGAGGGCAATGTGTAAAGGTGTGTCATGGCTGCGATATCAGGTGTATAATGGCTGTTATGTGAGGAAACTCAACACGGGTGTGCACGAGAAACTATGGATATGCGAGTATGGACACAGGAGTGATAGGGTATGTTGCGCCGGGTGCAATGGAGTGGCCCGTGAAGGTCAGCATGTATGTAGGTGCAATTCCCAGATAGAGCGTCGTTTGCGTGGAGACATGCGTGAATGGGCTTATCGTTGTCGGACGTTGTGCGTCAGGTCTGGCATCCCGGCACGTAAAACCTATACGCCACCCATGAGCAGAACGGAGTTCTGCTGTGACAACCCCAAACCGGGAAAAGCAGAAAGACACAACTACATGAAGACAACAATTTCTCGACGTACAGTCACAGTAACACAAACACACATCCTATGAACAGTAATAATATGAATGTGCACAGAAACAAACACAGTAGCAGGAAAAATAGGCTGCGCATACGAGGAATAGGTCGAATGACACTATCACATCCCAGTTAGCAGCGGCACCCCAGACATGAAAAACGTGCGACATCTGTCCGCTGCATAACATGCAATATACTAAGCACAAGTTCACCGGAGTGAAGTGTCGGTGTCAGAATGACTAAGGCAATAGTATGCTGTTGAAGCAGGGATAACACCAATACGCATGTGTAAGTGTGCATGTCTGGGAAATGTATAGGTTAACGGACACACAGATGTATATATAGATAAAAACGTATATATACATATAGCTATATTAATTTACATACACATATATATCCATATGGATATATATAGATAGATATATACACAAACAAGAGGTAGTGATATATACACATACACACAAAACAAACTATATGTCAGTGTGTAGATATACACATTTACGTTACTTCACAGCAATTAGGGGTAACATATTTATATCCCAGGCATATGTGACTGGGAGGTCCAATAAAGAAACGTTGTACCCCCCCCACATCGCCCAGCTAGGCTGGACACACATACAGACAGGCAATACAGATCAATACACTGCCGCTGTCCAAAACACCGGTAGGAAAGGACCAGTGGGAGAGTTCTGCAATGTCTACACTTTAAACATGGATAACGGTGTCCCTTGCGTGACCACAAAAATTCAGGGTGTCAAAGAATCTGCTGACATTGATACGAGCAGGATGTAGGTGTACATGGAACAGTAGGTTGTGCAAGTGTGATAATACATGGGTTGGCAAAACGTACGACATGTGTCCCGAGATGGGGAGAGTGGGCAATGTGTAGGGGTGTGCTCATACCCCAGCTGCACTCGCAGTAAGTATTTGCCATGACTGCTGTAGAGGGGTGCCAGGTAGGTGGACCATGGGTATGCATTAATGGGCTTATGTGTGCAGGTGCTGGTTGGCAGAGATGTAGTAGGCCCGCCCAGTGGAAGTCATTAATATTCCTATGTGGGCATAGCATATGCCTACACCTCCCAAACCTGTAGAGCACATCTACCGGATAGTTTGTAAACCATCGGGGAATACATAGAGACCTACACAGTGCCGTGTACTCGATTAGCATGGACGTCCATAGTTATGTATCAGAATGTAACAAAGTCCAACTAAACACTGCCAGAACTACTGATATTAGGTGAACAGGTGGCGGAATACAGGTAATGACAGATGACAACATGTATGAGTCATATGCGGCATGTACCTCGACAAACATGAATGAATACATATGTTCTGTGACTGTGAATGTGTCTGGTTAATAGAACCAATCATATAAATGTGTCCCGCAGGGTGTTATGCATTGTTCCTGATGCAATGTTCATTCACACCCATTGGTATGTGAGTTCTGCTACTGACGGAAAGTACATAAGTTGCTGACCACCTCAGGTAGATGATAGCATAATAGAAGAGGTTCAACACCCGTACGCTTGCGAGGGACACACCAGTCTGGGCAGTTGTGTCTTGCAAAATGACAGTTATGGCACATGGCCTGTGAGTTCGGGAATGGAGGCTATATAGTGTGTGTAGTGGTGTCAGACATCAATTTGTTGTATCAGTAACAGCTACATGTAATAGAAAACAGTATTATCAATTATAATGCTACATGAATAACATTAACGTATGCAAACCGTGGAAGTCATCTGTTTACTACTGGCTGTCGGTCAGACCTCTCAACTAGTTGGGGACACATTTCAACAGAATCAGGGACAAGTCAAGAAAACCCAAGGACAATCAGGGACACATTTAAAATATTAGAGCTATTAACTGGAAACATTGACAGACTCAGAGTATATGAATTAATACACATTTTCTGAAGTAAAAGAAGTTTGTAACTCTTAATTATTGTCATTATTCATGAAGTGCAATTCACCACCTTTCCTCCAAATGTCACTAGTTTTAGGAGGGATTAAGAGGGACAGAGTTAAAATTTGAGTCAAAATCAGGGACGGCCCTGAAAATCAGGGACAGTTGAGAAGTATGCTGTGGGTATGTGTTGACTTGACACATGTGATAGCTCTACATATAGGGTCTATAGGGCCACCACCAGTCTGAACGGCCAAAGTGGAAACTGCTCTGTAGAACTGTCAGATTTACCAGGGCAGAACATACTTACAGCCATGCATAGTACAGAAATATACATATCAGAACAAATCAAAGCGTAGTCTAGCAGCATTATAGTTGCTTATGCTACTACATATGACATATCGACATGTCAGTTATACAAGAGACCTGTAACAAGTAACCAGTACAGACACCTACAACATGAGAAGGTGCCCTAATCAGGACAGTTCCAATGGCTAGAGTATTGTCCATACCACTCAACTGTCCCTGAATGTCAGGTACATCCCTGAGTTTGACTGAAAGTCTAACTGTGTCCTTCTTAATCCCTCCTAAAAGTAGTGGCTGTTGAAGGAAAGGTGGTGAATTACACTTACTGACTAATGACAATAAGTAAGAGTTATAAACAACTGTTACTTCAGAATATGTGTATTAAGTCATATGCTCTGATTCTGTCAATGTGTCAAGTTAATAGCACTACTTTTGTAAAAGTGTCCCTGTTTTTCTTGACCTGTCCCTGATTCTGCAGACATGTGTCCCCGATTGGTGGAGAGTTCTGGTATTGTCACATGTGATGTGTGATGAGGGACTGTCCCATGCAGTGGGAAAGATGTCACTCCTACAGTCTCCCGTCATGCAATCTGAAAGGTGGCCAATGTGCAGTAGGTATGCGGTAGCATGACCCGGCAGACAGCTGCGTTAACAAACTCAAGTCACATGTCAGCATTGCAGAGTATCGGTTCCCATGTATCAGGCAGATGGGAGAAGATCATATGAGGAACACGCATATAATATGATTACGTCACTGGACAGGCCACCGAGTCCGTACAGTCGAACGGCTGCCATCGCAAAATGGTTACACATACCTGATACTGTTGTCATATAGTCCGATGTAATACGCATCACAAGGGATCGCACACACCCAGCGTGAGTGACAAATGTAAGCGGAAATGTTGGAGAGCGAGTGGCTGTAAGTGTGTTTGTCTACCAGTATGCCAGTAGTGCACTGTCAAAGAAATGTGGAGTCTAAACATGTATAAGGTGCTGTGACCAGAGGTCAGCAGTGCTTAACACTGTGCAAACCCATGCACAACAGCTCCCACTTGCTGGACTGTGCCTTACCCGGTTTGTATCCAAAGGCGGCGGCCTGTCCGCAAACAAAGAACCGCCCTATACACGTGATGGTAGAAGTACCCTGCGCACATAGCTCATGTGAATTAACAATAGACCATGGCATATGTATAGACAATAGACCACAAA
Source organism: Protopterus annectens (assembly GCF_019279795.1). Taxonomy (NCBI): domain Eukaryota; kingdom Metazoa; phylum Chordata; order Ceratodontiformes; family Protopteridae; genus Protopterus; species Protopterus annectens. The sequence continues at coordinate 1,279,838,716 of NC_056744.1, forward strand.
CACCATACAGTGCAGACATCCAACAGTATAGCAATGTACTGGCAGATATGTCCGGACCACTGGTGTGTGCATGCCTGGCCGTCCTGTGTTTCAGTGTGTGAGCATGCCTAGTATGACTGGTACGCATGTTGTAGACTGACAATACTGTCATGTGTGTGAGCATGCAAAGTATGGTCAACTGTATTGCATGTGTCACATGTCCAGATTGTTAGTACTGTGTTGTTGACCCCTCTGTTCTACACAGACAGGTGACATGCTGTGTCTGCAGGGTAGCTAATGGTCATGTGGCATTGACAGTTGCTACATGTCTGCATAGCGTGGGGGGACATGCAACCACAACCACAGTCCTACACAGCACCGTGGGTGGTGCACATGACTCTCACATGTGTAGGTGTGACGGGGGGGCACAGCCAACAGTTGTACACATCTGCCGCTACTATACTGGTATGCTGGGTACTCCATGTCAGTGTGTGGACCTACCTAAATTGCTAGTTGGAGGGATACCAGGGTACGTCAGTTCCCAGCATTAATTACCAGCACAGTGGTGTTGGACGTCCTACTACACAACCTACATCAAACTGCCTGGCCTGCTGTCATCTGTGTGTGTCATAGGGGGTTGGGGTCAGTCATTGGGCATATCCATAGGCCATCATATATCATTTGTCTGTATTGGTCCACATCTGTCCAGCTGCATGGAATGTGTGTGGGCTGTATGGACACACATGATGGTCAGCCCATAATCTGCAGTGGGTTAGGACACCCTGTGTACTACAGGCTACCATTGTGACCCCCGTATGTGCTACAGAGGTCATGGTGCCACTATGGATGTGTACTGTCTGCTGCCCTAATATTTGGCCACCACAGTCACTTGTGTGCTCACATACATACCATAGCAATGGGTGAGTACACATTCTAATCCAACTGCCACTTGTTAGGTCAATAGACATAGCCTGGGTGTGTTCCGGACTTGAGGACTGTGCTGGAGTGCTGCCTATGTTGGATGCACACAGTGCACCTCCCATACATGGCCTAGCACAGGTACTGTCATGTTTGGCATCCATTGTACTGTGTGCGGGTCAGAGAGGGGAAATCCGTGGGTACCTACTGTGTCAGTGCATATGCCTTGTGTTGCTTCTTTGTCAAGGGCAGGTCATACTGTGCACGGGCTTTCGCCGACTGTGCCCTACTCAGGTAGTTCCTTCACCAAGTCACACTGTGCCTGTACAGGCCTTGGCAGTGGTGTTGGGCTGTGTGGCCCTGCCTCATGCTGTTCCTGCTGCAACTGTTACTGCAGGATAACATTGTGTAGCATAGCAAATACCATAACAACTTGTATGCATGTAGCTTGTGAATACTGCAGAGCTCCAACGGCTGTGTCCGGATACCAGAACTGTGAACCGAGCATCCCAAACACATGCACAAGTATATGTCTTGCCTGTGCATCCGCCTCAGTATGGTGTGAGTGTTCAGGTGTGTGTGCATTGCTGATGGGTGTTATCAGCCACTACACCAGTGTTTACCTAGCATTCCCCACTAGGAGACTGTAGGGGATGTCCATATAGGCATTGCTGTGCTACAGCTGTGTCAGAAGCCATATCTCGGACACATCATAGCTTCCAGGGCAGACAGCAAACACATTCAATCTCATGCCCTGGCCATCGCATATGGCCTAGCTGTTGGAGGGTATGCCCTTGCACTGACTGTAGGCCCTACCCTGCTCCCTGGGTGGTGCTACATGTGCAGGCTATAGCACCCAGTACCCCAGGGTAGTCATCCATGTGGTTGAACAGATGCATATTGCTGGTCTACTAATCACATGTGTTGAGGACATGTACATGCTCACTAGCATGTGTTGACATGGCATCTGTGAACTGGTGCAATACTCTGGATGCAGATGCCTGTGAGATACCCATGATATCCCCAGTTGTGCTGTGTGAGGTACCTGTGGCTAGTACACCTAGGCCAACATATCCCATGATATCCACTTTGATGCGTTTCCCTCGGCCTGTTTGATGTGTTAGGCACTGGTCAACAAGCTGCTGTAGGAGGTCCCTGTCCACCCCATAGTGCTCCAACATCCCCGGCCCATGTAGCCCCTGGTAAGTCACCCTCGGTCTATAAAATCTTATGTCACCCCAGTAAAGGTTGTTCGGCAGCATACACATCCTCACTGCCCCAGCCTCCTGCACATGTTGGTATATGTTGCCTGCTGCAGCTCATGTCATTTGGTTGGACTGTGGCATGAAATGTCCCTGCAGGTATACAGCGGTGGTGCAGAGTATGGGCGAAACCTGTGTGTATGCTGCTTGCTCGCATTAACGTACTGTTCATGTGCGGGCTGGCCATGTCATCTGCTGATTGTGCTGATCAATACCTGTTTGTGCAGCCTGTACACCCTGACTACCTCACCACTGCTGTCATCCCTCCCAATGTCACCAGGCAGGTATAGACACACCCCTAGCTTAGGTGTGCTAAGGCAGAAGCACTCCCGAGGCACAGTTCTGCAATGTACGTACAGTATGCCTGACCCCCCCCTCCCATGCTGTCAACTATATTCAAGACCTGCACCCGGCTGACTACACACATACACTCCAGGGACCAGCAGCACACCCTGGTAATAAATGTGTTGCACCATAGTCAACCTCATCTGCATAGTATAGTCTTCTAATGAATAGTTATATGACCCATACCGAACCTCCAACATATTAACCACTGCTCAGTGTCACTCAGATCCATACACAACTGGCAACAGGTGCCTTACCATCACCATATTCGATGTCCCATGGTCTTCCCAGCAACAAAATAACCGGTGTCTACACGACTACAACTCATGGCCCTGCACACTACAGACGATGTGCATTAACACCACGTCATGGCAGATATACATAGATCCTAGGTTATCAAGTACAGATCATCTGGCACAAACATTCAATAGTGCTGATGTCCCCAAACATATGTTCACATCTATGTCCACCTCTACATCTACATATATCATATATATTATTTGTATACATATATACATGGACATATATATATATATATATATATATATATATATATATATATATATATATATATATATACATACATACATACACACATATACATGTACACAAATATGTAGATATGGCATTTATATCACAACAGCAGACCACATGACAGCAATGCATTAGACAGGAATGGAAAGGAAACAACATGTAACACCTGCATCATGTAGTGTTGTTACCATCAAGGCACGTGTGTTATGTTGCATCACATGGGTCAGACCATATCAGGGGTAAGAGTAGGGCTGCTGACAGTTACTCACCAGACCTATTGGTGAATGTATGTGTTGACAACCCAGTGTCTTGGCAGAATATGCAGGCTATGGACACTATATAGGTCAGCAACAAAACAAACTGAACACATCCCGCAGCTAGCCACCCACAGATACCAACACATACGGTATAACTGCCAAAAACACACACACCTGCCATGCCCTGGAATCGAGCATCCACCTGTCTAGTCTACCACACTACAGCATTATGCAGTAACAGAACGCGCTACTGAGTTCTGGCATCACCGCACACCCACAGGCATACTTCTAGGCGGATGACATTATCCGCAAAGGCAAAGACACAGATAGGGAATGTATGTGGAGTGAGCCGTCTAAAAGCATTACTCTGTCCCGAGGCAGCTGGAAACACAAACACACACACACTTGGCAAGGCTGGGAGTTGAACATACACCTAACTACCTTATCACTCTACAGCATTACGCAGTTACAGAACAGGCTACCGAGATTACTGGAACACAGCACTCCCACAGGCATACTTCTAGGTGAATGACATCATCCGCAAAGACAAAGACGCCGATAGGGAATGTATGTGGAGTGAGCCGTCTAAAAGCATTACTCTGTCCCCAGGCAGCTGGAAACACACACACACACACACACACACACACACACACACACACACACACACACACACTTGGCAGGGCTGGGAGTCGAACATACACCTAACTACCTTATCACACTACAGCATTATGCAGTTACAGAACGCGCTACCGAGATTACTGAACACTGCCCTCCCAGAGGCATACTTCTAGGTGGATGACATCATCCGCAAAGGCAAGGATACTGGTAGGGAGTGTATAGAGAGTGAGCAGTCTAAAAGCATATTACTGTCCCAAGGTAGACATGGACAAACACACAGCAGTGGTGTGAGTGGGACAACTGCCTATTGATGGAGCACTATTACAACACTACATAGATACGGGACGTGCCACAGACAGTACACCCTTCAAGACAGTCAACCAGTGTGTTCAATGTAGGCATCCATCGTGACGTGGAAAATGGACATCTGTTGACTGGATAACCACCATCACTATACAGGATGTCAATGGCCATGCCCATACACAGAGGCACATCACCGACACAAGGTGTCACTGGGCATGCTCACACACTTAGTATCACACATCCGTTTGGAATGTACTGTGTGTCCATCTACACAACGGCATACTGGGCATGCTCACGCACTTAGCAGTTGCAAAGGGCCGCCTTGCATGCACACGGATTCTAGACACGTAAGGGCACAGTTTGGAATGTACTGTGTGTCCATCTACACAACGGCGTACTGGGCATGCTCACACAGCAGTTGCAAAGGGCTGTCTTGCATGCACACGGATTCTAAACATGGAAGGGCACAGTTTGGAATGAACTGTGTGTCCATCTACATAACGGCGTACTGGGCATGCTCACACACTTAGCAGTTGCAAAGGGCCATCTTGCATGCACATGGACTGTAAACACAGAAGGGCACAGTATGGTGTTACTGTCCTCACGTACATGAAGGTTACTCACATGTACTGACCAGTACACACTCAGGAGCCATCACAGATGTCTCAGGTGCAGATCATAGAGGTACATGCTGCAGTCTACTATGTAGCCCTCAGACATCACCATGTCATTCGACCAGCAACACACAGCCATACATTACCACAACACTGTGTGACTCATAACCAGTGGACTGTACATAGGTCTACAGAAACTGTGCAGACTGCACATGTACCGACAGGGTTCCATCATGTGTTATGCATTGCAATGATACCACTGTACATAACCAGATTGGCTCTACACATAACAGGGGCCTTGGGTCTTACACAGCTGTGACAGATGACTGTCGCTGTACACCAAAGAACACACATGTTTGGATATGACATACATGTAATCGCAGTGGATATGTGCATGGACCACACACACACACACACACACACACACACACACACACACACACACACACACACACACACACACAACACATATGTACATAGCATAGCTTTTGCTGTCCTCCGTGCAGACAAGTGGCTACAGCAATCACACGCATCATGCAAATGGAAGGTAGGTCCATGGTTGTTGAATGCTAAAAGTACATGAGGTAGCAATGTTGACCGAGGACACATTCCCTCTGTACTAGTTACCCATGACACCCATCATATCATACAACAGTCCATGTGTTATGTATGTCATCACACATGACCACCAATTGCAATGCATACAAACATGGCTACATGGCAGGCATGTAGGACCAACACACATGTACAATTAGTAGTGTGCATGCAGCTACCATGCATGTGCAGTAGCTGATGTATGTAACTCATCTGTGCCTAAATACAACATGCAGTTGCAATGCAGCCCCATCATTGACACCTGTATATGGTGAAATACTGACAGTACGGTAGGATGTACATCAGGTATGGATGGATGTGTGTACATAAAGTGGTGATCCACCTTTGCAGATGGATGTTTGCCAGGGATGGCTCACAGGTGTGTCACACGCCATCCTACCATTACATGTGCAAACAGTATGCTATGTTACTGTTACTTGACGGTGAAGACATAAAACCTACACAGTGGTCAGTTGTTACTGACTGTAAGTCACTTGACACCTGTAACACTTACATCTTCCCGTGTGCATATAGCAGCACAATTTCCGGATGTAGCCTTGGTACACGTAATACGGCCAATACTGCTGCATGTCTGTCAGATGTATCATCATATAGCAGGTGTATCATTCACAGTACTGCCATGTGTGTTTGCTTGTGTGACCATATATGCCACATATGGTGGGGAATACATCCCAATTGTTACACACCCCTGTACACTGTTGTAGATATCTGTACATACTGCAATGTGGAAAGCATGACGTAGGCAGGGGTGGTGTGTGTATCACACACATGTCAGCTGTCCGTATGTGAATGACATTTGTGGACTCCACAGTGTGTGTGTGTGTGTGTGTATGTATGTATGGCTGTCTGCTGCATGGAGTGAGGGCGTATGCTACCATACAGAACACACAGGATCCCTAACCCCTCATGGTGATGCAGTCTACTACCCTGTTGATGCCATCGGTCTCAGCCATACTGGCTACCTGTACATGTTCATTCTCTGTGTCGCATCGTGTGGGTGCACAGTACTGTGAGGGTGATAGGCAGGGGTCCTCATCTCAACACTATGGAGTGTGCATTATAGTGTTGTTGACCCCGTGAGTGTGGGCATGTTCCTGTAATGTGACAGGGTATTACTGCTACACAGTGATACCTCATGCTATCAAGTGGTCTCTAACGTTATCATCAGCCAGACCGCTGTGTACAACCCCTGCTCCATGCCAACATACCTGTGATGTGACCTGGTATGGATGTCACGTCTCTAGCCACTGTAGCCTATTAAACAGCCCACATGCTTCTGGATCAGTATATGTGTGGACATCTGTGGTATGTTAGCCTTTCCAACAGTCAGGTTGAGTCTACGTATAGCATGCTGATATTGCCATACGTGCCTGTGAGTACTCCACATTTACACATGGGAGACTGCAAACACTGCTACCTGTAGGCACATGCAAGTAGACCACAAGGAGGGAACCAAGGCATCATTACCAACATGCTGTTACTGTTGTTACCAAGACACATACTGTGAACATATAACAATGCATGATAAACCTGTACTACATGGTATGTCTGGTGCATGTTAACAGTACACAACTAATGTAATATACACTTCTCTCACAATTCTGTTCAACCTGTGCATCAGACCATTGGAGCATGTCCCTGCACCGATGGTGTGGATGACAGGGATGCGGCACAGGCTTCATCATATGCACAGGGTGATAATGTTTGCCAGGGGCATAGGCTGCACCAATGGATGACATCATGTGTGTGGGTAAGGGCCTATGATTTGATTGGACATGTCTGGTCATTATGCATGTGGGTGTTGCGGTGCCCTACAGATGTGTTTGCCATGTGCGTGTATGTGTGCACACAGTTCTGCCTTTTGTGAGGCTTACACAGGGGTATTATTGACAGCACCAGATTGTACAGACCAAGATGTACAGCTCACTGTGTCCGGCCACGGCCACGTGACCTGTGCCTGCCAGGGGTTGCACGGGCACTACCAGGCGGAGGTACAGATTAGCTACTGTCTGACGACACATGTCCACTGGAACCGTGTCCCCACTGGGAACATCCAGGGCCTTGTCCACATGGCCTGATGTGTCCTGGTGTGGACAGTGCTGCACCAGCTGCACTGCTACTGCTACCGGCACTATGGGAGGGGGCATGTGAGGTGGCACGCTCACGTTGACCTGCACTAGGTGGTGTAGCTGGCCTACATCCACGTGGCCTATGCCTCACTCCTACCAGATGTTCCAGCACAGACAGCTCATGCTCGTGGATTGCCATGCCATGGTCTAGGATTCCGACCATGTTACCCAATCGCCTGTCCAGAACATCAGCAATCTGCTGTTGAGCATTTGCCAATGCCTGGATGTTGTCGCTTAGAGTATGGATAGCAGCCCTCTGCAGCCTCTGCCCTTCTCTGTTCTGCCACTCAGCACGTGCCTGTGCCGCCATTACAGTCTGGAACATGCATCTGGTGATACCAGCTGCTGCGCTCTGTCCTGCAGGTGCATGTCTGCCAGAGGTCCTCCTACGAGCAGCACTGGCCACATGCCTGTGTGGCACATCTGCAGTCATTACACTGACACCATGGTGTGGAGACACACCTTCTGTAGCCACCACATGTTCCTGTTCCATGCTAACAGATGCTGACTGTCCTTCCTCTATGGCCACTGGTGATGTGGTATGTGTTGGCAGCAGAACTGTGTGCGGGGAAGAGGGGGACATAGCTGGGATGGCAACCACTGGCACAGATTCAGCCCCTGACAACCCTGCCTGTACCTCATGCATATGTTCATCACTGCCAGTATCTGTGGGGACACTAACATCAGATGGACCGCAGGAGGGTAAGGCACCTACATCTCCTGCGAATGCAAAGAAAGACTCTAAATTACAATAGACACACACACACACACATAGACACAGACACACACACACGCACACACACACACAGACACACACACACACACACACACACACACACACACACACACACACACACAGACACACACACACACACACACACACACACACACACACACACACACACACACACACACACACACACACACACACACACACACACACACACACAGACACACACAGACACACCATGCATGTGATTTGACAGATGGCATGCAGTATGCATGTGATACAGCAGACGGCATGCAGCTCAGACATTAATAGTGTTAGTTAGCATACCTCCCTGGGTTGCACACAACAGCAATCAGGTGTCATATCAGTAGCCATGCAGTTCACACAATCATGGTAGTAAGCATGCATCCCCGTGATACACCATGTGGACGAGAACAGGTCAACAGTACACATGGCTGATGTGACCTTGACATGTAATCTGCTGACATGTGCATTAACATGCATACATGTCTGACACAATGGTGTCCTGACACATGTAGAGTGTTGTAATGGGCATCACATTGCAGTGTTGTCTGTATGCCCTACAGATAGAATGCATGTTTAGCAAATGTGCATGAGCATGGAAAGGTAGTGTGAGCCGTCTACATTGCTATACAGTGTGAAGTTCAGACACTGTGCCACTGCATGGCATCATGAGGCATCTATATTGCTATACAGTGCATAAGATGCACACATTGCATAGCCATAACTGCATGCATACCCATGACATAACTGTGGATTGTGACCCACGATGCTGAGGTGTATACACACCAAACCATGCTGTGTCATGTGACAGGTCACTGGAAGACCTACAGATGAAACCCCTGCACAACTACTACAGAGTCTTAGCTGCCTGGCAACCATGTCCACACATGGCAGACTTGTCAATTCACCATGTCCCACATGACATTGATGTACCACACACACGAGGTGCACAGCTAATGGTGATGTCCTACAGCAGAAAGGGAAATGTACAGTATCTGTGGCCTGATGTGGTGTCAATGTCTGTGGAAGCTGTACAGGTGACTACTGTCATGCTATGACACAGTCATGATGTTCAACACATCTTATATGGTAGACTTAAGTGACACCTCCACTAGCTGTGCACAGGCTTTTAGGATGTCCAGTGTACCACATCAACTGTATAATCAGTCAACTAAGGCTATAATTGGACCATGTGTGGACAATGTGCAACAGGGTATATACACATCACATCTACTGTGTGGCTACATGTCTCTGGCCATCCCCCATCACCATGTGTGAACATGTGTTGGCCAAATGTTTGTGATGGCCATCTATCTCACATGTCTGTGTTGTCCCATATGACATACACCCATAGATGTCAGATATGTCACCATCCACAGGGCTATGCAGACAATGGGTTGTATGTTTGGTATGTGGGGTATGTGTTATGGGACAGTGTGACAATATTGCAGCCAGAACACTACATGTTTGGGACATGTCAGATGGCACATCACAATGTGTGCACCCATTGCAGGGGCATATAACACAATGGTGACTCCTGTGAGCTGCCCATATCCCAGCTCACTGTGTGGTACTGTTTGTGTACCACACATGTGTTGTTCCAATGTATAGTACATATGCTTACATTGTACAACACCTCCACCATTGTATGCACAGCTGTCCACACATGTAGCAATAACAGATACTGTGGTTTCATGTTGGTGTATCATTTCGTTTGTATATATTGCACATGGGTAGCCAGTGTGAATGATGGGAGATGTGACCTGTATATCGTGACTGGACCAAACATCAAGTGTACAAGTATTAGCTGGCCACATGGCGAATAGATCTATGCTTTAACATGCCTGATACTGATGACAGTCTCACCTGCAACAGACTGATGTCTGTGCGGCATGCCAGAGGTACCTGTATAGGGGTGACACAGCAGTTTGAACATTATCCATGACTGTATGACAGCCACAGGGTGCACTGTGCATGTTAACACATTCGCCTGTACAATAGCATATAGTATGTACATGTGTGCATACACAGGGTAGCATACTGTAGTATGCAGCATGTGTGTAAACAAACCTTGCATATGATGTTACATTACATAATGTACAGTGATACATGCAACTAAATGGGATATAATAGTCATATGTGCAGTACTGACTTACCAGGCAAGTCCACGCTCATTGGTTGGGAGACACCCACCTCCACGATGGCAGCAAGTGTTTGTGGATGCTGTTCTGAGGGTGTCCCCAGACTGGCCAGTAGCTCCTCGGTGTGTGTGAGTAGGGGCTGGGTTGGGGCCCACCACCTGTTCCACCTTGTTCCCTGGTGATTGCAGTGGCATGCTGTTTCGCATGTCATATCAAGTCCGTGCAGTGGTAGGTGCGGTTATGGCCACCCACATCATTAACCCTCCTGCGAAGATCCTGCCACAGGTCATCACACTGCTGGGCATGCTGTGGCACATGGCTTAACAACACCTCATAGTTCTCATGGAGGTACAGGATGAGGACATCATCCTCCTGGCGGCTGTACGCTGGCAGGTGTGAACGAGGCATTATCTGTAAGACATAATGATGGTGACAGGTCACAGTATAACAGAGATGTACAGAGATACTGCTGCACATACATTTGTAATAAATCTAGTACATCTGCACAGTTATCTTTGCAAATCATCATGACACTGAGACGACTGACATGTTTGTGTCACACACATGTAACACCCATTATGTATTGGATATCATCACCATATATGTGTGTCACCTCATTACATTGTTCATACTCCATGTGAATGCTATCTTGATGTGGGCATGTCTGTTTGCCTGCACTGGTGTTCTTACCTATCAGCACATGCCTGGATGTGTCCACAGTAATGCTGTTGACCTTGATACTGTGTATATGTCACATATCAACACATACACTGCCTTAATGGACTTGAGCAGTGACAATGCACACATACGCATGGAAACCTTTACATGCATGTGTTTTGCCATATACATCTACACGGCACTGTACAGCGGTTCAACATCTTGCCACGGATTGCCTGTGTTGCACATGTGATAGACATGGGACAATGGCTAGTCGGATGTCATTCGCAGGGATGGTTATCAACTATAGCATGTACGGGCAAGGTTTTCTAGCTGTATCCGACAGTGATTTTGCCACCGCGAGGTGCATCAGTGCCACATTACTGATCTAGACAGTTGATAATACATCTACCATGCGGTCATCACACCATGTATGACAGAGATGACATGTGCAGCTTTGATGGACAGGGTTGCATGGTATGGTGGGAGTATGTCACATGTATGGCACAGGGATCTATCCAGCATGTGGCGATCCTAGTAGTAAGATGGTGGCTGTCCATGATGTCTGTCTTTCAGATCAGGATATGTACGTGTAGCATGTCCAACATCATAGTGTAGCACATGTCTTTATGCAAGGTAGCCAGCATGCTGCATAGTGGAGGTGAGGATTGTGAAGGCTGGTATCGCTCATCCACACATGGCCAATACCCCTTAAAGGTGATATGTGATCCAATATTGGTCACCCGAGTGCTGAGTATGCCTGTCCACTGATCTCCATGCTCATGGATGGCACCCTGTCATGACATGGGTGCCTCGTATGACTACCTAAGAGGCCTAGAGATGTCACCAACTCAGGGAGGTGAACTGCACAGCACCATCCCTTACACAGTGTCCATAATGTTGACCGCAGCCTAGGTGGTAGTTAATGGGTGCAGGGATATTCACCTAGTGGTGACAATGCTGATATCATCTGTCAGAATGTGCATATATGTCACACACCTCACACACAAAGCCCATTCTGTATGTTGTTCACAACACTGAGACAGCTATTGCTCATAGGTCATGGCCATTCACATCCTTACATACACAGATGCCTCACATTTGTCTGTGTGGTATGGGCTACAATGAGGGTGGAGTATAACACATTAACCCTGTTTTACTGTAGCTGCCACTGGTATGATATGCACATGTCACTCTGACACCTTTTGTAGTGTTGATTCTGTCAACAGGCCACTGGTAGAACACTTCTGTGACATACAAAGGTACATGTCGTCAAACATCCGTACTGTCATCTACATCTGTACTGCTAACATCTACATTGATAATGGTTCATGGACTTGCAGACCATACTCAGCAGGGTAATAGTGCGGTGCCTCCAATTATGACTGTCGTCACCACTTGTGGGTTGATATTATCCAACACCCTATCTGTATTGCATTTTCATGCTCAGCACTTGTTCAGAACTTGTGAGCACTTCATGAGCTACTAATTAATGTAGCACCCATTCCTAACCATTCCTCACAAGTACACTGTCTGTCCTTACAAGCTTGCTTACAGTACAACAGCTGTTGTACACACGTAACTCTCATATCTTGTGAGACATGGTTGAATATACAGGCATGTCCAACTGTCTCGTACCAGTGCTATTGCCTGTCTATATGATGAATATGGCGTACATGTGGCAATAGAGTGATTGTCTCATGTACACAGTCAATGCTCACCTCCCAACATATGACACTACAGCCTGTGGGCGATGCACATATGTAGCCATGCTGGGGGCAATGCTGTCACCAACCCTGACTGAACCTGACAGTCATGTGGGGGCGTGTAACATTTGCAACACACCCCACTCATCACATAGTCTCACAAGATCTCCACCACCACAGGCCACACATACGAGTACAACTTGTGCAGTACCTCTCCATACTCTGTGTAGGCACCAAAGGCAGCCCCCATCACCAAACACAACAGCAGTAACTTATAGCCCACAGACTCATGTGTGCCCATCACATACAGCCAATAGGGCGTTATAACATACACAACACACCAGTCATAGGTGACTCTGTAGGCGGTCACAATGATGTCCCACTCAGCAGGCTACACAAGGTGATAGTTGCTTACATCTAGCTGTCGGGTAACTGGTTCTGCAACATAACCGGCACCCATGCCACATCTCACCAGATACAATTTGACTGTCATTCTCCATGTTAGTGTGACTGCCCTGAGATGCAACTTCACAGACTACACATGCAGGGACATGCAATAGCTCACCAGTCTTGTAGCCCTGAAGGTATGGGCCAAGCCCTGGGGAGCATTATGCACCCATCCGGACTTGATACCACTGTACAACGACTGACTGTTTCACTTCAACAGTTGCCTATGCTTCTGCTGTCATTCCACAGGCATCCGGTATCTGTCCGCTTTGACTGACATGGTCAACAAAACACGATGCTTTGGCACAGATGACCTGCACCTGTCAGCCCTGGGAGTACAGATAACATGTAAGGCTCTTGCTGCTCCTATACTGCCTATCTTGCACAGTTTCCAATAACATTCACCACCAGAATGGGAACAGGCAAGCAAAACAAGGGGTGATGTGACTCAATGATTGACATCTTCATCTCTGATACACGCAGGCAAGGCACTCCTTATAATGGACCACTTCAATATCTCTGCAGTGACTGGGACCTGCCTCTAGGCTCCACAGAGCACACCTGCAATGACAGGTTATATGCAGACCACACCTTTCAGTCATGTAACCTGTACTGGAACACCCACAGCTGAGGTGTTCCCATATTCCACTATGTTGTACACACATCCTGGCTAGTTACTTAGCACAATGCATCAGAGGTGCTCCACATGCAACTTACTGTGGCCAGAACTGCTATACACATTGTAACATGCTACGTATTCAACAACATACCCCACAGTTACCAGACCTCATTTCTTGGTGTACTGGACAGTAGGGTTCAGACAGGTACTACTGATGTGAGACTGACAGTACCCCACACTTAACTAGCATACCTAAGCCAAGGGCTGCGCAGTTCTGGTGTATGCCGGTAGTGCATGTGGAATAGGATCGTACCTGAATTGCTCGGTGGCCATATTTGGCATTATACCACCTATGCTATGCCTGCGCCTGGTGCAAGCTTCATGAATCCCAGGGATTAAGTTTTAATGATGTTATTCTGATGAAGTCATTTTTTTTTGTGACGGAAGTGGAGATTAAACAAGTTATATGCTAATTCATGAGGCATCTCTCATTGCTTGTTAATTGCTTCCAAGTGGTTTTGGTGTTTGTTTGTTGTTATTATTAACCACTATCAGGTGTGTTTGGTTGTACTATTTGAGATTTTGCATGTTACTGATATTGCTCAAAGTGCACAGCCTTGCCAACTGCATTTGCATAATTGAAAGCAGATGGGCTCTTTGGCAGACACATTGGTACTACTTACACACATAGCAGAAAAGATGTGAAACCTGGCATTGAGATGTGTCAAGTGTGATGCTCCACCCATTATCATAGGTTCCAGTGTTCAACAGTGGACTGGTTAATGGCATGGCTTTTAAGAATTGCACTCTTGAAGGTGAAAGATAACAAATTCTGTCATAATGTCATATTGTGGATTAAACAATGTTAAAATGTTACTGTAACAGCTGGAAATGAACCGATGGGAGACAGAATACAAAACTTGAAATTTAATTTATTAACTGACATTGCAAAAGAAGAACTACCTTTCTATCATGGAAGTTTGGTATATAGTAAGTTCTGAATGAATAGAGATGCACGTCAGAGAGGCCTATATGTGTGTGGTTGTAATTATGTCTTAGAATGCATTCCTGTGTAAAAGTCATTCTTTTAGCAAGTAGATATGGGTCAGATGGATGCAGTTGAAGGTGCTAATTAATACAGGTTGGTCGACATTACACACATACTTTACAAGATTTAAGATTCCTAAACGTATAGTTGGGATATGTAATGAGTCATGAAGGTTATAACATAAGTATTGTACCCATACACATGTAAGTGAATTTTACATGACTGGTATTATAGAATTGCGCTTATATGAAATATAATCATTGTCATGTTTAGGAAACTGGACACAAATGTAGTTGTGTTTATCTGTAAAACATTAATCATATATGCTAAATAACACAGCTTCATTATGCAAGGCTTCCTGATTCATTGTTTACAAGAAATAGGTTTAACATTATCAATTTGCATTAGTGTTACAGCCCTGTTCAAAAAGTTGTGATAAGTTGGCTTCTTACGCCCGTTTAAAAAAGTAGCTTATAGCTTGAATCAAACCCTTAATAGCTTGTATTATTTATCTAAAGTAACTGCCTTTACACCTTGTGCCACAGATGTCAATCTGTCTTTTTCTTTTGGCTGTTCCCATTAGGGGTCACCATACTGGATCATATGATTCCATTTCTTCCTGTCCTCTGCATCTTGCTCTGTCACACCAACCACCTGCATGTCTTCTCTCATCATATCCATAAACCTTATCTTAGGCCTTCCTCTTTTCCTCTTACCTGGCAGCTTCATCCTTAGCATCCTTTTCCCAATATACTCAGCATCCCTCCTCAGCACATGTCCAAACCAATGCAATCTCGCCTCTCTGACTTTGTTTCCAAACTGTCCAACCTGGGCTGACCCTCTAATATACTTATTCCTAATTCTGTCTACCCTCATCACACCTAGTGCAAATCTTAACATCTTTAACTCTGCCACATCCAGCTCTGACTCCTGCCTTTTTGTCAGTGCCACTGTCTCCAATCCATATAACATATCTGGTCTCACTACCCTCTTGTAGACCTTCCCTTTCACTCTTACTGGTACTCATCTGCCACAAATCACTCCTGACACTCTTCTCCACCCACTCCACCCTGCCTGTACTCTCTTCTTCACCTCTCTTCCACACTCGCCATTACTCTGAACTGTTGATCCCAAGTATTTAAACTCATCCACCTTCGCCAACTCTACTCCCTGCATTCTCACCATTCCTATATCCTCCGTCTGATTCACACACATATATCCTGTCTTAGTTCTGTTGACCTTCATTCCTTTCCTCTATAGAGCATATCTCAACCTCACCTGGGTCTCCTCAACCTGTTCCCTACTCTCACTACATATCACAATGTTATCTGCAAACATCATAGTCCACCAGGACTCCTGTCTGATCTCGTATGTCAACCTGGCCATCACCTCTGCAAATAAGAAAGGGCTCAGAGCTGATCCTTGATGTAATCCCACCTCCACCTTAAACGCATCTGTCACTCCCACTGCAGATCTCACTGCTGTCACACTACCCTTGTACATATCCTGTACCACTCTTACATACTTCTCTGCCACTCCCGACTTCCTCATACAATACCACACTCCTCTCTAGGCACCCTGTCATATGCTTTCTCTAAGTCCACAAAGACACAATGCAACTCCTTCTGACCTCTGTACTTCCCCATCAACACTCTCAGAGCAAACATTACATCTGTAGTGCTCTTTCCTGGCATGAAACCATACTGCTGATCACTAATCATCACCTTCCTTCTTAACCTAGCTTCCACTACTCTTTCCCATAACTTCATGCTGTGACTGATCAGTTTTATCCCTCTGTAGTTACTACAGCTCTGCACATCACCCTTATTCTTAAAAATTGGTACTAAAACACTTTTTTTCCACTCTTCCAGCATCCTCTCACTTGCCAAGATTTCATTAAACAATATGGCTAAAAATTCCACTGCCATTTCACCTAAACACCTCCAAGCTTCCACAGGTATGTCATCTGGACCAACAGCCTTTCCATTCTTCATCCTCTTCATTGCTATCCTTACTTCCTCCTTGCTAATCTGTTACACTTCCTGATTCACTATACCCACATCATCCAACCTTCTCTCCCTCTCATTCTCTTCATTCATCAGCCCCTCAAAGTACTCTTTCCATCTGTTCAATATACTCTCCTCGCTTGTGAGTACATTTCCCTCATTATCCTTTATCACCCTTACCTGCTGCACATCTTTCCAAGCTCGGTCCCTCTGTCTAGCCAATCGGTACAGGTCCTTTTCTCCCTCCTTAGTGTCCATCCTTTCATACAACTCAAGATTTCAATCTGTAACAGCTGGAATTTCACCTCTCAGTACTGTCCAGAGTGCTGAGGAAAGCTCACCATTCCCAGGCGTTTGCACTACTTAAGGCAGCCTAAACTAAATGTTTCACTTTTTTTCTGTAGGTAGTGAACCATGTTTCAATGCTGCCAAACTGAGCAAATATACTTTGACATAAAAAAAATGGAAAAGTAAATATTGTGATTAATGGCAAAGTATTCGGAAACAGGACTCGAGCAATGCTTCATGTGCCTTATTTCTCTCTATTCATTTTGTTAAACCTTGTGCCACATATAAAGTTACCTGACAGGTGTATTTTCTTCATTGATTACTATCCATGGTACCAATGGCTGCACAATATTACCAGGTGTGTTTGAGCTACCTAATCCAGCCTAAACTAAAGTTTTCACTTTTCTCCTTAGGTAGTAAACCCTTTTTTTAAGTGCTGCCTAGTGAAAATCAACTGAAGCTTAAAAAACAGAAAAGGAAAAGATGGCATATTGTGACTAGTTGCAATGTGATTTCTCTACAGGATTCAAGCAATGCTTCATAGGCCTTATTTCTCTCAATTCACTTCAGTTACACCACATTTCACATAATTTGACATATGGCAGATGCATTTACTGAAGTAAATACTATCCATATGGTGGGCTGCCCAATGATGCCAGGCTTTTTCCTTAGGTAATGTACCATAGTGCACGCTACCAAGCATAGAGCAATTGTACCTTTAAATGAAAAAAAAAAAATAGAAAAGTAAATATTGTAATTAATGGCAGTGTTCTGTAAACAGTATTCAGTCAATGCTTCATGTGCCTTATTTCTCTTGATTCACTTAAGTTACACCTTGTACCACAGAACTGGATATCTGTCAGGGGCATTTACTGAAGTAAGTACTATCCCTGTTGCGGGGGGGGGGGGGCATGCAAGGATGACAGGTATGTTTGAGCTACCTAAGGTAGCCTAAATTAATTGTTTCACTTTGTTTCACCCTGTTTGCATGCTGGTGAGTGGAAAGCATATTGAAAAAACATTAAAAATAAATATTTGATATAGAAAATACAGGAGGTAAAGTAAATGCAATGCATGGGTATATCTAGCAATGACCAGAGGAAGAAGTGCATTCAAGTGAAACATTCTTCTTTCTTACATCCCCTTGCAACATCAGACATGTACTTTGTGGAACATGTTATCACACTTGTAGTTAGTAACAAATAATGTGAAAGTGAACAGACTAATGATAACATGTTATTAGCAACAGTGACAATAGCTGGTTTTTAAATGTCAACACAATAGTATCACAAGATGTGATTAAATATGTATTAATTCAATCATCTGTTAAAGTATCATGTAAGTGGATTTGAACCATGCAAAAGATATCCTTTATCTATACTATCATTGCACCTACACCTTGTGCCACTGGGAAAGTTATCTGTCAGCTCTAAGTTCATCCTTGAGTACTATACAGAGCGCTGACAGCTATGCAATGCCACCAGGCTATTTTGCACTAATTATGGCAGCCTAAATTAAAATTTTCACCTTTTTTCTTAAGCCGTGAAAGTGACTTTTAAGCTGACAAGCAGCTTGCAAATGATAGCAGAAAAAATAACAAACAATTATAGTAGATCAAATACTTTAGATGTAGATGTTTAAAAAATGTGTTATTTTGCAACAGGTACCTGTATGGATTTGAGCCCTCAGACAAGGGTATTTAAAGCAATCATTTCACACTATTTCCCAGAGCTGAAACAGACAATATTAGCAGGGTGATATAGAGCTTAGAGGCAATATTAATTTGACATTGTACCAAGTCACATTGAAAGTACAACAGAAACAAGTTATGAAAGATTGCCCTTTCAGATCTGACAGTGAATGTTTGGATGATTGGGTTATTGTAAACAGTTAGCATGGGCACATACTCACAGGATATTAAACAAAGACAACAAACGCTACAGGTATCCCTTTCTTTCTATCTGGTGCCTCCTTTTATTATCTATGCTTTTGTAATAGCAACTCTGTCTCTGTTTTATTGCCATATGTTATCTTTAACAATGCTTAAAGTCATCCCTTTAATATGAACAGCTTTTCTTACTAAGGTCCAGTAATTGTGGTCATTACAGCCAACATTTGACTGTTAGGATTGTTGATCTCCTAAATCACTGGCAGGCAATTTGATAAATCTCTTCACTCTGACACACCTTTATTAGGTGTATATCAAAGATGGGGGTGATGAAAGCTGATTTTTCCTGCAGTCAGGGTAATCATAGACATGTGAACGTAAATAGCAGGGAACACGTCTCAATGCTTGAGCTTGCATTGCTAGTGCACATGCATGTAATCATGTCGGTCCTTATACCACACCATCTTTATGTTCCCTACCCTTAGTGCAGGTTTTGGTATTGAGGAATGCTATTGATTTCACACCTTATTTGCATGCTCACAGTGCTTACAGGGCTGACTTATAAAGGTAATTGTGTAGATAATGCCTTGAGTTATACTGGGGAGTGTGTTTTGAAACCCAGAGCTTGATACTGCTGTAAAGCAAGACTTAAGGAAATGTATTTATTTTCTACAGTGCTGTATTATCTAGGTAGATTATTATTTCTTAGTTTAACATTAAAAGGTTAATTGCACTGACTGCTGGGAAGCATTTGTGTTATTTTACTTTTATTTAGTTTAATCCCTTCTTTTTGCTATAGCCATGTCTGCATTTCTACAATTATGCTACTGAGTGCTACATAATGTATTATTTAATTTTTTATGTCATGTTTGCACACATTGCAATGATTGCATTGTAAGTAAGTAGGAAGGTCTGGCATTTTTATACGTGTTACCAGGAAAAGTAAAATTTGTTCTGTTTGTGTATTTCTGTGGGACTGAACTCCACAACAGTGGATATGGCAATTATTTCAGTTTTGGTGTTACTTTTCTAATGCTGTATTTATAATTGTTATTGTTAATGCAGCTATGTATTACAAAAAGTTTAAACCTGTGTTATCTCCATTACAGAACTATTATAAGATCTGTGCTGATAATTGAGTTGTAAATATATTTCTTTTTTGTCAGGGTGGGTGGGTTAGTTGGGTTAAATTGGGAAGCCTAACTTGAGTGCAGTCATAGTGAGCACTTAACATGTAGAAATTGTTTGTGTGCATGTTGTTGGATGTATACAGTCATAAAGAAGTGAGCTTACAGCCAGTCTGTCTGTTTATTGTATAATTAATTTTGTTTGTCTGTTTTCTGTTTCATCTCATACAGGGATATGGCACCCAAGAAGACAACTGTATCCCATAAGCCACCACTTAGTGATAAAGAAAATGAGGTCATTATCCAAGCTTTTCTGTTAGAGAGAGCTACAAGTGACTAATTTGCCCAGGACGGGATATGGCAGTAGGTGGTTGATGACCTTATTGCTGTTGAAGGGCATGGGAGAACCTATTCCCAGATAAGATACTAGGCAACTGACATGATAACCTCTGCCTGCCATAGGGTTACTAAAATTACCAGGGTAAAGCTGGCTACAGGGGGTGGTCCTGCTACCAAACCACCACTAACTGAACTGGGGAACTCCTGCCCACTATCAGTGATCGAGATAGCTCAGCAGAGGGTTCCACCAGAATTAACATTGGTACTGATGTAGATGACAGACCCAGAGTGCCACAAGTAGACCTTCCAGGTATGCAAAAAGTAAATGTCATTGTCATATCTTTATATGTATATATCTAAGATGTCTGATATAGGATAGGTAGAGATTGACACAGTTGATCAGGCTAGCATGGCTACTCTGGTTGCAAAGCCAGTTGTGTCTACCAGGAGCTATTGTGAGGGCATGGTGCCACACAGGAGGATTTTAGGCATTTTTAAGGAGGCCTGCTGTCCACTCTCCACGTAAAGCTGGTGTGTCATTAGGTGCTGCCAGATGTATGTGTAGGGTAGTAGTGGTGACGCAGGCATGTTCGTCCTGGGTCTCATAAGAGGTAGTATAACTATTAAATGTCATGTATTCTGATGTGACTATCTCGCTGAACTATGTGGGCAGTTCCTTAGACGGGATGCATGGCACAATGGATTGAACAGTTTCTGTGATGGAACATCTGTTGAAAAGGGTGGGCATCCACATGGCCGGAGATCTGCTCCATCTTCTGGTGTTAACAGATGTGGCCATGCAAGATCCCACTCCTACAGTGACACTACATCCACTAGTCCATCTGAGATTACAGTGTGTACACCCAGACATGGTAGCCTATGAGCTTATGGCCCTGGACATAGTCCTGATGACAGCCCATCCAGCAGATATTGCTCATGTTCAGGTAGCACCTAAACATCTATCAGTACAACTCATGGCAGAGGTGGTTCATGGGGTCAAGGACAACAATGCTAAACTGAGCAGTCCTACATGAATAGCTCACACCTGAACAAGATGCCAGGACATATTGCTAGCCCAGTTCTTGATTGCCATCATGCAGAACTCACTTTCCATACCACTTTACACACATGCAAACTATCTAAACAGTACTGTTGAATGGTATGCATCTGTTATTATATACTCTGAGAAATACATGTTTACCTTTTTTTTTTTAGTATTAGCCTTGCCATCCTTCACCTCCTCCCAACCATGTACAAATGATGATGACTGTGCTCTGCCCTTTGCACACGTCTTTGTGACTCAGGGTTGCATATAAGTCTGATGCTCACAGTGGATAAATGATGCTTGGTTATTCCAAAGATTGGCTTTATCAATATGTATTTCAGAGCTAAAGTTGTTGATTTCTTGTTCCTACTCATTTGTGAATGGATTACTTCTATAATTGTTAAACCACATGGTATTACAGTTGGTATTGTCACAACAGCACTGGAAGCATTAGGTACTTCAGTCTTGCTTCTTGGTATAGTTGTGCAAATGAGGGTATAATTGACCTGTTCCATGTTTATGGATGATGGCCAATTGAAATGCTTGATGCACGCTATTGTTTCTAATACATAACTGTATGTTGCTAACATCTTAGAGAAGAGGTATTGCTGACATAACTGTACACCTCAGACAAAAGGGTCTGCTTAGGAACATATAAATAATTGCATATAGGAGTAATCAGTTATATTGTTTTTTTTTCTTTACAGCTTCCATATTACATTGTCATTACTACAGGTAACAATTGTGTCCTTGGCGGTTGCCTCTGTCTGATGCTCTCAGAACACAGTGGTTACAGGGTTAAGTAAAGGTTGTGGTATCTGACTGGCATTAGTTTTCGTATGTGTATGTGCATGGGATCTAAGGCTTTGATCTAGTTAATGTTTATGCTTGCTATTCTTTGTCTCTTTGTCAGAGTCAGGGCATATTGTCCATGCCTCTGTCTGCCAGCACCATCTGAAGCTGGTGGTTCTCCCTCAGATTCCTCATCTGTACCTGCTGCTGTTGCTGGCCCTGCCTGTGTTCCCTGAAACTGTGGTCCTGCCTCTTGCTGTCTTTGTTGAAGCAATTTACTGAGAAATATATTGTGTAACATGGCACAGATTGTAGGTATTTTGTTACAGCTGCCCAGATCATACTGCAGTGCACTTCCTGATGTGTCTAGACACTGGAACTTAGATACAAGATCTATGATATTTCTAGTTTGAGCATGGGCCTTGTTGTATCCTTACCCATTGGGGTTGTGTGGGTTGCTCATGGGTGTCAAAAGACAGGGCTCCAGTGTATAACCTGCATTCCACGCTAAATGCCACACCCCCTACTAATTATTTATACCAACTCCGAGATTGCACTACAGTGGGGGAAAGGGCAAATTTCCTGATCCTTACTGTAATGCGATCTCAGTAAAAACAGTTCAACAAATGGCATGTTTGACAAAATGCCATTTGATGATCTGTTCTTCTGATGATATAATAGGGATCAAAGGAATGCCACCTCTAGGAAATTTGGTGTACACCTCATAAGTGTACCATATGTGTGAATCATGGAAACTGCCTGGGTTACCTGTACAGACAGAGTAGATGATCACTTGGACATTACAGACAACCTGACAGTTTATAAACAGTGGAGTAGACAGTTAAGTGAATACATGAAATATATGTTGCCTTTATTGCTCAACACATTAGGATTTTTTTCCTGCTGGGATAGAGTTTTAAAACAGTTATACACCATATGAAGCTTGCATAATCACTAGGATGCTTTGTTTTGTGAACAATATACAAGTGTTCTCTGTCATTCATTAACTTTTTGACTTTGGGAGTGTTTTAAAAAAGAACAAACTAGTTCACTGCAGTGGGAAAATTTGGTTGAAATAAGATATAGCTTTTTCCATTGAAAAGAGCTCAGTGGAGCCAAATTCATGCTGATAAAACAGAGTATGGAGACTTCACAACTGGAAGATGCTACATGAGAAGAACTTTTGCAATTGTTATATTTTTGTAGAGATCAGAATGACAAATGAGGGTAAGTGTTACCAATGTAATTAGAAATGACAACCTTAATAAGGAAAGTAGTAGATGAGGTTATTAAAACTGATTCAGGAGAACCTTCCCTAGAACTATACTTGTTATTCTAGGTTGGCTTTGAGATGGAGAGAGAGACCATAGAGTTAGAGTGAAGGGTAACTGGGAGGCATCATTAGCGAGGTAGAAATCTATACTGACATCAGCAAGGTTCATGATTTCTGGCATACCTTTCTTAGTTGTCTAGAATGTTACAGAATGGCCAGATTTTTGTCATATTTTTGGTCTTTTCTTTATTAAATCTTAAGAACTGAAATCACTAAATAATTGTAGACATTTGCGAATCAAACTTTATTATTTCCAGTAGGAGCATTCTAGTGAAAAACCTGTTATTCTAGCAACTTTCTAAGTTTATACTAGTAATACTTAAAATCTGTACATGATTCCCACCCCCAAATTATTTTGGCTTTGTTCACAGCTCTTGCAATAATGTTCAGAAATATGATTTTTTAACTTAGGTTAGAGATTAATCAATGTATAGCATTTTCAGCAAAAAAAAAAAAAAATCAGCACCACTGCTAGGATGAGACAAAGGAAGCAGATGTTGCAGGAAAGAATAATTTTGCAAAATATTACCATAACCATAGATGTCCTTCTCTTCCATGTTGCAGTTTTCATACCTTTTAGGTTATCCTCTGCTTAACTACCCAAACACCCGGCCAGTATACAAAAGCTTTAGTCACTGCAAGGTATATGAGGTCTCTGGCATTGGCCATAGGGTGTGTGGGCCATAAAAGTGATGTCTGCACGTACCTTTCTGCAGAACTGAATGCCCCAGTCAGACCCCAGTCCAAGGATAGCTGTACAAAACTTGTGTCATCCAACAGGCTTCTATATATATATATATGGGTTCCATACACTAGATCGAATTTTCACTAATTCGAAATAGTGCATGGAATGCTCACTGCAGCGAAAGTGCACTTAATCAAAAGTGCACTTATGCGAAGTTCAGTACAACGAATGGGTGTTGTACTGAACTTCTGTGCAGTACTCATGCACCTTAGGGTTAGGGCATGGGGCATAGTACGGGCTATACCCTTACCATGATCCGTGCCCTAACCCTAAGTTCTGTGATGACTGCAACGCAGTGAAGGACATAGCAATGTCCTCCACTATAGTGCGATAGTCATGAACCTTAGGGTTAGGGCATGGGTTAGGGTAAGGGGATAACTTTACTAACTATCCCCTTACCCTAACCCATGCCCTAACTCTAAGGTCCATGAGTATCGCACCATAGTGGAGAACATAGTTTGTTTTTTATGTCCTCCACTGTGCTGCGGTGTTTTCGGTGAAGTGCACTTACGCAAAAGTTCACTTTTGTTAAAGTGAACTTTCGCAGAAGTGAGGCTTCCTATTACAAGTTCGATGTAGTGAACTTTCGTTCTTGTAATAGGAATCCATATATATATATATATATATATATATATATATATATATATATATATATATATATATATATATATATATATATATATATCGGTCTTCTTTGTTTTTCAAGAAAATGCACATTTGCTCAAATGCACTTTCGCGAAAAACAAATTAAAGGAAAACAAACAAAAAAAAAGAAAAACAAAATAAAAAACACAACACTAACCATATTTATGCAGGTGGCAAGCCCCCCTGCACCCCTCATGTGGGGGGCTGCACCACCCACACCCCCGCTACTTTTATACTCCCACTTCGAGATCACACTACAGTAGGGAAAAGGGAATATTCTCTTATCCCCAGTGTGCTGCGATTTAAGCAACAGCCCCCATTGCTGTTTACTAAGGTGCCTTTTCACGAAAGTGCATTTTGGCAAAAATGCACTTCTCACGAAATAGAGCTTGCCTAATTATGTTTCACTGAAACGTAATTTTGTTGGGTCAAGGTAGACCCATATATATATATATATATATATATATATATATATATATATATGTATATATATATATATATATATATATAGTGGGTTAGGGGGATGGGATAGAATACTGCAACATGGAAGGGAAAAACATCTATGGTTATGGTAAGATGTTACACAGCTATTCTATGTCCTTCTATTCCCATGTTGCAGTAGTCATACCTTTGGGTGAGTGCCAAAGCACAAAAGGAAGAAGAGGAGGGTGGTATGGATCTGTTTTTCAAAAACCGATGCAGGATTGCCCTAGCAAACCTGCTCTAGACTTGGAAATATGGTTCAGTTTGTAGTGTTTGGTGAAGGTATGGACAGATGTCCAAGCAGCTGCATCTAGAATGGAAGCCATATCCAGCCCTTTGAAGAAGGCTCCAGATGAGGCCATGGCTCTAGTGGAGTGGGCTTTAATTTTTTAGGTTAGATGTTTTCCATGGCAGGTGTAACAAAAGGAGATAGCCCTGGAAATCCAGACAGAAATATTATGTTTTGTCACCACTTTTCCCAGAGCTCTAGGGTGAAAGAAGACAAACAATTTCTCTGATCTCCTAAGAGACTTGGTCTTGTCGAGGTAGAGTCTTAGTTGTCTGTGGACATCAAGGGAATTCAGGGCTCTCTCACTGTCATTCTGGGGGTGTGGAAAAAAGGTGGGGAGGTGAATACATTGGTTCAGAGACAGCTCATTTACCATTAGGCATGAAGGATAGGTTGGTCCTTAGGGTCACTCTGTCCTTGTGGAAGATTAGAAAAGGTGGGGTGGCCATGACGGCCTGGAGCTCTGACAGTCTCCTGACTGATGTCAGTGCCACCAAAGGTACACCCGTCCAAGTGCAATATTTTAGAGAGGCTTTTGATGCTGGTTCAAAAGGAGCAACAGTGAGCTTCTCTAAAATGTAGTTCAGGTCCCATGGTGGTGGAACTGGCCTCCTGGGGAGCCTGAGGTACACCACTCCCTTAAGAAATAACATCACTGGGAGTCAGGAGACAAGAGGAGGGTCAAGAGGCAAACTAGCTAAATTTGCAGCTAGGTGGGCCTTAACAGAAGAATATGCCAGCCCTGCTTGCAACAATTCACACAGGTAGGACAGCACTAAAGTGACCTTTCCTTGGAATTGGTCTGGACAAGTAAGATCTCCTAGTATCAGGTTTCCTGGCCTCCTGCAGGACATTGAGCATGTTCTCAGAGTAAAGGTGCCTGAAAGGGATCAAAACTCTGTCACCCAGAGGGTTAGGTTCAGAGATTCCAGGTGGGGATGATTAGGGATTCCTTGTCCTGTGTGAGAAGGTCGACTTTATAAGGTAACTTGTGATGATTGTCCTTGGCTAAATGGTGAAGGAGGGGGAACCAGTGCTGTCTTGGCCAAAAGGAGTCAACCACAAGATTTTTCGTTTGTTCTGCTGGATTTTCAACAGGACATTTTGCAGGAGTGGGAAGAGGGGAATGCATAGAGAAACATCCCCTTCCATGGATGCCTTCTTTAGTGGGCTGAGTGCCCTGGTACAAAAGAGTGGAAATTGTCAGTTCAGAGGGGAGGCAAACAGATCTATTTGTGGAGTACCCCACTTTGGACTATGTCCAGGAGCACATCCCTGTGTATCATACATTCATGGGATTGTGACATGAACCTGCTGAAGGTGTCTGCTTGAGTGTTCTGAGCTGAGAGAATATAGACTGCCTACAGGGTGATGCCATGTTGGACTGCCAATTCCCAGGCTTGGAGTGCAAGTCTGCATAGTAAGTAAGATTTTGTTCCCCCCTGTTTGTTCACATACCAGAGAACTGTAGTGTTGTCTGTAAACAACTTCATGGGGCCTTGCTTCAGAATGGGAAGGGAAAAGAATCGCTGTTCCGAAAACAAAACAAAAAAAACAAACTGTAAAATATTGCATAATGTGGGGGCGGGGGCTCGTCCCCCACACCCCCCAAAGTGGCTGTGCCCCCCACAACCCCCCTACTTAAATATACCAACTCTGAGATCGCACTACAGTGCCAAAATAGGCAAAGTAGCAAAAGCGGCCAAGCAAATTCTTTCCCAGGGAATGAATTAGCTGAAAAGCCGTATCGCTATTTTGCCTTTACTCGCTTTTCAGTTCAACAAAGATGCATTCGGCAACCTGTATCTGCAACAGTGTAATAGGGAGCCTAAATATTAGTAACTATAGCACTACAGACATTTTTTTTTAGTTCTCTGCTTCAGAGGATTTTTTCCAACTTCAGAGGACTTTATTCTTTCTTTCTTCTTTTTTTTTTTCTTTTTTGATTTGGTAAATGGAAATAAGTGGGTTCCAATTTGGCAATTACCCAGAGTGTCAAATGGCTTAGCTACAGCTCTGAATAGATTCATCCTGTAGTGGAGGAATTTAAATGTGGTTAATGATAAAGAGCTTAGAATTTTTAAATTCAGCATGGGCACTGATGTTCTAACTATGAGGAAAAGCTGAAATTTCATCATTAGAGATGAAGCAGGAGAGAGAATTTTTATGTACCAATGTTATTCTTCCTCTCATTTATGTGTATGACATCCACGTATGGTATATCCAGGAGGGGCACTGGCATGACTATCAGCATTGCTCATGTTAGAAAGTTTCTATCAAGTGTCAGAAACTACTAAACCAATAATTAATAAAATGAACTATGGAGAATGTGAGATTTTTTTTTTGCTTTACTATTAGTTATTTTTTGTGGTCTTCACTTTTCCTTAAGTAGTGAATTTGGATGGTATGTTTAGCTTGATTTGAAACTCCAGGGTTACAGTGAATATCACCTGGAAGCAGTAGGTATATTGGAAATGGAAAGAATAAAGACAGTAGAGTATACTTGGTAGCTAGGACACTAGCCTTTTTTATTTTGGTAACAGCATAATGGATGGAGTAGATGGGACAAATCTAATACATTTAGATGTGATGGATATGATGTATGACTATGGAGTTTCAGGCTGTTGTTTCACACAATATTTCTCTACAGGTATATTTGGTTGAAGACGTGTCTGAAATGAAACTGAGCTGCAGAGACATATGGCTGCCACAAATTCATTGTAGGCACTAAAAAGAATGCAGCACGATGCCCACAACTTCAATAATCATGTGTACAGGTGGGAATAAAGTTTGTTGTTTACAAGGCACTTAGAGACAGCAGGCAGTATGGCAGGCATCATCAGCAGGATGTCATTGGGTATGTCAGTGGCAGTAAAAATGGGTATCTGGACCATTACCCTTTTCACAGTGTCAAGGCTGTGCTGCCTAAACACATACTGAAGCATGTGTGACTATAGCAGTATACATGATTTTCTTTATACTTCTACATGTTAGTGTTACATACGCATTTGCTGTGCACTGAGCACAAATTACATCTCTTTCCCTATCAATATGCACATTGTTATTGAGGTTGTGGGTAATGCACTGCATGAGTCTTTTCCCCACATTGAATTTAGGAGAGCCATATATCTCTGCAGCTGAATTTCATTTCAGCCTTGCATGACAAATGTCATCAAACAGTGTGTGACAATCGACAACACTTTTTTGAAAATGCAATCAGTTTAGTGTTAGGAAAATATTTCAGTTGTGAATGTCTTTAAAATTCAAAAATAAAGAAATTACCTTTTACTGTGTAGCATAACATTATATTTGAGAGATATGATAAAATATATAGCAGATTATAATCAGTCTTTATGACCATATGGTTGGGAAGTAAAGTTAGAAAAAAGTCTGATTTCAGATTAAAAATGGAAGGCAACTTCAAATGGGGATGAGTTAAACGAAGAAATAATAGACAAGGAAAAGTCAAACAGAAATATGAGAAACACAGATATAAAGAGACAGAGGAAGGCAGGGAAGACATGATGGAGATAGGTGGGATTACAATTTGCAATCTACCTGGATTGGAAAATGAGGTACCATGGACATTAAAAAATATGTTAAAGTTTCATACTGAAACAGTGTTGAAAAGATAAATAAATAAATGGGATATCAGTTGGGTTGCCAGAGTCACTACATCAATAAAAAATGATGTATAGTGCAATAAAAAGTTACAAATTGAAATAGGAAAGGAATTTCATTAATTTGATGATAATGGGATTTACATGTTGATGTGGCAGGAAAGAGAAATGGAATTTTGACAGCTATATAAGGTTACAGGGTGGAAGATACCATAATTGAATGTAGCTGGGTTTAAGAGATGCTTACAAGAAAGAAAACTGTTCAACAATTTTATTACTGAGTTTGAAATGATCAATTTAACACAAACCTGGAATGCATTAGTGGACAAGGTAATGTTTAATGAATATAAACTTCATGAAAGTGAGGCAAAAGGAAAGCCTTGATGGAAAACCAGAAGTTGGCCTAATAACATTAGTTAAATTAATTAGAAAACTCAGAACTAATTTATTATATGAAACAAAGACATAATTAGTGATTGAATTCAAGTAAGGTGATAAGAAATTTAACCTGTTAAATACTTACATATGTATCATGCAACAAGAATGCAGATGAGGCATTAGAGACTGTTTAGGAAAAGTTAGACCAAATGATTGTGGTATTTCAGAAGACAGAAGGGTTGACATGTGAGATTTTAATTGGAGAGTATGCAACATGCACAGATTATTTAAAAAAGAGTAAGTGAAGGCATTCATTGGATAAATACATCAACACACAAGGAAAATGCTATCAAAATGGGCAGTGAGATTTCATTTAAGAATTTCAAATAGAGAAACTATGCAAAAATGGAGATTACACATTTATTTCAGCAGGACAAATTGGTGACTAATTGGAAAGAACCAAACACATTTTGGACTGAAGATAAAGTGGAAAGTGACCACTTGTCTATTTGCATTGGAATGGGTACAATGGTTTTTGAGGCTGTTGGATTTGAATAACACATGGGATAGAAAAGAAAGAAAAATCTAAGACAAAAACGGAATAGAAGTTCTGTAAGATTGGTTTGGTAATGAATGTAAAAAGATGAAATTATGTTTATGGAAGACAATGAGAAATTCTATAAGCTCTACAAACATTAACAGAATGATCATTTATAAAGAGACAAAATAGATTATAAGATAATGATAAAAAAGAAAATAAGAGATTTTAGTGGAAAAAATAGGAAGTAGTATTAAAAGCTATTAAGTAACAGTAATCAAATTACTTATTGGAGGTTAATAAAACAAAATAAATATTCTGACTTTTTTGTAAGGTAGTTGATAGCAGGTAATAATAATATGTACTTAGAGCTGACAATAGGTATAAAGATCTACATAAGTACATGTTTGAATTATTTGAAACTAATGTGTTAAAAAATGCTATAACAATCAAATCCATGTAGATGTGTTATATAACAGAGGACAATTTGGTAAATGTTTAATTGTGTGATTCATCAAGTCAAATATGAAGAAAGCATTAACTAAAACATTTAAACATACGTAGAAGGCAATCTGGAATGGGGAGATGTAGGAATTCTGTGAAATTTTGTTAACAACTGCACACTGTGATACAGTCTTATAATGATTAAAGTGACTGAATACTATTCACAGGAAGAGGACTGCAGGAAATGCTGTGGTGGATGTTGTATTATTGGATTTTATTTAAGTTAAAATACAGCACCTTTTTTATTTCTTATATTTTATGTTATGGTGGATAGAGTATTGTGATAATTTAAAAAAAATGTGAATTTTACTATAACTATTGGGTTAACAATAAACTTAAAAAAAACTGCACAGATAGTAAAACATATTTATTATAAATATACCATGGGATTTATTTTTGATGGGTAAGGCTTACAAACTCTTCTTTTGGGTGTGGCTTCTATTGGCATGCTAGCATGATATCTAGATTTATATCTGAATACAGGTTCCCAACTTTTTAGTGGTTTCTATTTATTTATTTATTTATTTACATTTGTTTACCAGGAAATTCTGACTGGACGCAGGTCCTTTTTCAGTGGATGCCAGGGGAGAAAAGCTCCACATCATGTACATGATAAATAGAGATACAAAGTTGCAGCAATATTAAACAACATTACATGTTGTTGGCTTTAATACAATAACAAGATATTGATTATCAACAGTATATACAGTAAATGTTGCAAGTTAAGATAGTTTCTTGTTTATAATATTAGTAACAAAGTTGTCAGACAAGATGTTAAAGTATGTAAAGACAACTAGCTATTTCTGACTGTGGTTAGTAGTGGCAGTAGTATAGTTGGGTTATGAGTCTAGGTGGGGGGGAAGGTAAGGGTGATGGTGTTAGTCTGGATTAGAACAAGGACAAAGCCAGTGCAAATTTAAGTGTAATTTGAGTACAGTCTTGAAAAGACTTTATGCACTATATGAATGAAGGATCTAATTTTTTTAAGTTCACCTACAAAATACATGAGGATCAATGTGACTATTTAGATATATTATTGATTAAGGACACCACAAAAGGAGGTTTAATATCCAACATACACCGTAAAAAAACATTTTCCAATTCATTCCTGCATTTCAAGAGTTGTCATCCTTTTTTTCAAAAGAAAAATATTATGAAAGGCCAAATGGTAAGGCTTTCTAGGCTTATCAGTGATGACAATCTCTACGAGGTGGAAATTATGAAGTTAATAAACATGTTTATAGAGAGAGGTTACCCACATGATGTTCTTCACAACATCAAATGTGAGGTCAAAAATAAAAGAAATACTGTCTGTAAACCGATTCTTAATGGCGGTTTATTAAAGGATAGAGAAACCATTCAATCAAAGACCATGAGGCATGTTATGGTATTACCATTTAACGATGACAGTGGTGACATCAAAAGTATTATTGATGAGTCTTGGCGGACAGTATTCACCAATGACATTGTTAAAACAGTGGGTAGCCAAGCAATTTTTACATACAGTAGAGGGATGAATATAAAGGAAATAATGGAAAAAGCGGGAAAGCAAGATGTATATACTAATTCAAAGATGAATAAATGTGGATGTTGTAGTATTTGCAAATATATCAATAATGGTCCATATGTTGCAGTACATAATTTTGGTAGGACCCTAAGGTGTCCAGGGTTTTGCAACTGCAACACAAAAATGGTAATATATTTAGCGACCTGTCTTAGTTGTCCTACTTTTTATGTAGGTAAGACTATTAGAAAATTGAGACTGAGGATATTGGAACATGTTAGAGACATTAGAAATAAAAAAACTACAAATGCACTGTATATGCATAGCCTGGAATGTATTAATTTTAAAAAATTCATATTCTTTGTCATTGACAGAATTCCTTACAATGAAAAAGGGAGGATACAAAGACACTTTTGGAGGTCAAGGAGTGCCTTTGGCAATTAAGACTTGATGCTTCCAAATTTCCAGGCATTAATGAACATATTTCAATTTCTAGTATACTAAAATATAGGTCCATTCAAACATAATGTTTTTTAGAAATTATGTATGTTTTTTAAAAACTTTTACAAGGTATCAAAATACCTATGAACTTGTATACTAAAATTTGATATACATCATTTCATTTCTATTATATATTACAATTAATTATTTTATATTCATATTAATTTTAATTTCATATTGCCCTAAGGACACATTTATTTTTATTTTTATTTTTATTATAATATTATGTACTGTTTAGATATTAGTCCTATAGCAGCAATTGGTTCAGTTTGTTACTATAGCAGCTTTATATTTGATTACAGTTACCGTTTTTTGGTATCAACTCATTGGTGACAGTTTAGTGTTTTAATAGTACACATGTTTTGTGTTGTTGTTTTTTATTTTAGTAGTTCATTGACACACTATTAGATATATTAAAGTATGTGTGTTTTTTTTAGGCTTTGGATGGGGGTTTAGCTATTTGTATATGTATTTGTATATAATATATATATATATATATATATATATATATATATATGTATGTATTTTTTATACAGTATTAGATGTTAAATTTTCAGAGCAATCAATGAATTGCACAGGGTGATTGGTTAATCACACTGGAGGCGTGTGCTACTCAAAGTATAAGTATGAGTATTTGAATGTTACAACAGTTCATTTTCATTTTTACTCTGAAGATGCCCTATATTGTAAAGGGAGAAAGCGCTTAGTATTGTTTTTTATGTTGGTCTTATCAGTTTCATTAAAGGGATTGTGGCGGTCTATCCTGGCTCAGTTTATTGTTAATAATGGGTAAAGTGACTGAATACTATTCACAGGAAGAGGACTGCAAGAAATACTGTGGTGGATGTTGTATTATTGGATTTTATTTAAGTTAAAATAGAGCACCTTTTTTATTTCTTATATTTTATGTTATGATGGATAGAGTATTGTGATAATTTAAAAAAATGTGAATTTTACTATAACTATTGGGTTAACAATAAACTTAAAAAAAACTGCACAGATAGTAAAACATATTTATTATAAATATGCCATGGGATTTATTTTTGATGGGTAAGGCTTACAAACTCTTCGTTTGGGTGTGGCTTCTATTGGCATGCTAGCATGATATCTAGATTTATATCTGAATACAGGTTCCCAACTTTTTAGTGGTTTCTATTTATTTATTTATTTATTTACATTTGTTTACCAGGAAATTCTGACTGGACGCAGGTCCTTTTTCAGTGGATGCCAGGGGAGAAAAGCTCCACATCATGTACATGATAAATAGAGATACAAAGTTGCAACAATAGTAAACATCATTACACATTGTTGCCTTTAATACAATAACAAGATATTGATTATCAACAGTATATACAGCAAATGTTGCAAGTTAAGATAGTTTCTTGTTTATAATATTAGTAACAAAGTTGTCAGACAAGATGTTAAAGCATGTAAAGACAACTAGCTATTTCTGACTGTGGTTAGTAGTGGCAGTAGTATAGTTGGGTTATGAGTCTAGGTGGGGGGGAGGGTAAGGGTGATGGGGTTAGTCTGGATTAGAACAAGGACAAAGCCAGTGCAAATTTAAGTGTAATTTGAGTTGCAGTCTTGAAAAGGCTGCTGGAAGGTAGAGTAGTTATAAAAGGTGAAATATTGTTACAAAGTTTAGATATGATACATGAAAACATGGCTTCTCCTGCTGAGGTTTTGGGTTTGATAACAGTGAGTTGATTTTTGTTGCTTGATCTTAGTGGCCTAGTAGGATGACAGGGTCAGAGAAGGGTCTGAAGGGAAGGGATGTTAAGGGGGTGGTTAATAAGTTTATGAGCGAGGGTGAGTTGATTAAAATGAAGGAATTATGGGAGTTCTAGCCAGTTTTGTTCTTTAAGGGAGATACAATGATGGCTGCGATAGGAGGTTCCAGTGGCAAATTTAGCAATTTTGTTGTAACAAGCAAACAACATGTGTAGGTCTGTCTGTTTAAGGTTGGTAAGTATGGGGGATGCATAGAGTAAGGTGGAGATTTGCTGGGAACTGGCTATGGAGATTCTAGCCACCTTGGTTACGGATTGGTGGTTTTAATGTAATACACCAAGTTTCTTGTGAACTTTTTTTATTGTGAGAGATATGTGGGTGTCAAATCTAAGTTTGTTGTCTATTTCCACACCAAGTAATTTTGTGGTCATTGATGGAGAGATGATGGTATTGTCTTTGGCAAGAATGTTGAAGTGGGTGGCTTTGGAAGGTTGGAACAGGAGAAGTTTTGTCTTACTTGGGTTGAGTAGGAGCTGAGCATTGGATAGCCAGCTTCTACAGAAGAGAATGATTCCTGTGTGATTTGTTGTAGTTCTGGTAGAGTGGGGGCAGAGCAGATGAGAGCAGAGTCATCTGTGTACTGTATAAGAGATGCTTGTGTGGTGGCAGTATGTAGGTTGTTAGTGAAAAGTGAGAATAGCAGAGGGCCAAGGATAGACCCTTGGGGAACTCCAAGAGTAACTGGGAGGCAAGGTGATATGTTATCATCCCAGATTACTGATTGCTGGCATCTATGTAGATAGCTGTGGAACCAGTTGCAAGCTGATAATGAGAAGGAGAGGTTGGAGAGAGTGGAGAGTAGTAGCTCATGAGATACCATGTCAAAGGCCTTTGAGAGCTCTAGAAAAATGGCAGTAGAGAAGAGGCCATTGTTTTTGTGATGAAGTATAGTGTTGGTGAAGGAGAGCAGAGCAGAGGTAGTGTTGTGATATGGCCCGAAACCATGTTAGGTTTTGTAGAGGAGATTATTAGCTAAGAGATAGTTGGAGACCTGGGTGTTGATACATTTTTCAAGTGTCTTGGAGAGAGGGGAGAGGATAGCAATGGGCAGTAATTGGAGAGGTTGGTGGAGGGGGTGCCTTTGCGGAGGGGAATGATGTGGGATATTTTCCATATCGAGGAAGCATAGCCTTCTGTTATGGAATGGTTGATTAGAATTGAAATTGGGTAGGCTAGTATATCAGCTGCAATTTTCAAGTATTCAGAGGGGAGGTTGTCAGCTGCGAGTTTGGTGGGTTTAAGTTTTGACAGTCTTTTTATGTTGGAGGTAGGTACTGAGGTGAAGAAGAAAAGAGGAGCGGGGGTTTAGGGTTAGGAGTTGGGGGGGCTGTTGTGGGGAAGTGTTGTTTGTTTAGAGATGTTATAGTTTCAGTGAAGTGTTTGTTGAAGGATTCAGCAATACTGCTGGAGGAGGGGGGAATGGACGGCTGGGGGGTATCAACCTTCCCTGGGTGGAGGATAGTGTTAATAGTGTACCAGAATTGCTTAGGGTTGTGGTTGGTAGAGTTTAGGGTGGATTTATAGTAGAGGGATTTGTCTAATTTTATATGCTGTTTGGCTTTATTGCACAGTTCAAGGAATGATTGCCTATCTGAGTTATTTTTTGTTAGTCACCAGTGCTCCCAGGCCTTATCTCTGTATTTCATTAGGGTTCTGGTGGTCTTTTGTAACCATGGGGTATGCCTGGATCTAACTTTGTCATTTCTTACAGGAGCATGGGTGTTTAGGATGGAGAGGAAGGTACTGTTGAGGAAGTGGACAGCCTCATCCAGGTTGAGATACTTTAGTGGTGACCAGTTAATTATTTACAGGGAGTAGATTAAGGAGTTGGGGTTGAAGTTGGACTTGTTCTGTATTTGTCTGTGGATAATGGGCTTCAGACTGTTTGTGTCGTGCCGATTTATGAAAGTGGGAGAGTGGTCACTAAGACTGTCAGGTAAGCAGCCTGCTATGTAAGAGTGATGGGTTGTTGACTAGGATCCATTCAAGTAAGGTATGATTGTTAGGGTTTTTTGTTGATTCAGGTAGGGGATTGAATGAGTTGAGTGAACCCATGGAGATTAAGGTGAATGATTGGGAGACTGTTATTACAGGTAGCCAGCTTATGTTAAAGTCAGTGAGAATGATGGTTTCTTGGGGTAGAGAAAGAGTAGCCCAGCTCAGGAGATTTTCTAGGAGTGTAATATTTTGCCCTGGTGGGAAATAACATCCTATGATATTGACTGTTTTGTTTGGGTTTAGTCTGAGATTGGCATAAAGGATTTCTTAATTGTTGTGGTGAGGGGCAGATGAGTTCAGGAGTTGAATATTGAGATGGTGTTTAAATTTAAATGCTATACCACCTCTGTTTTTGGACACTCTGTCTATGTGAAGGATGTTGTATTCAGCTGGAAGTATTTCCTCACTTCTGATGTGAGGTTTGAGCCAGGTTTCAGTTAGGAAGGGAATATCTGGGGAATATATCCTTTTGCTGGTGTGTAGTTCTTGGATTTTATTGCATATGCTTCTGATGTTTAGGGACATTATAAGTAGGTCTGTTGTTTTATTTATTTGTTTGTTCATTTATTTATTGCTATTTGAATCCTTGGTGATTATAAAGTTTCCCTCCTGCCCACCCAATTAGCCTATGTCCATTAATTCATTTTTTATGTGGAAGAGTCAACTGTAGAGAATAGTACCATCATCCTTTGGAAATGTAGGTTTCTCTTTAGTCCCTTCTTAATTACCTTGGACATGCACTTAGCATATGTGAGGGGCATGTCTCTCACTTATGCAAGAGCTGTCCTCTTAAAGGCCCTAACACCTTGAAAGTGAAATGCCTCCTTTAATCCCAATCAAGAATTTTAACTCAAAGTCTATACCTTGGGCATTTGCCCTTCAACCATCACCCAGAAAAGAGGGTAACAGGCCCCCTCATCACCCCCAGTCAACTACTCTGCTGCCAGGGTTGCTACCTGAGCCCATGTCAGCAGGGTTGTAGTTAGGTCTTTATTTTTGTTCTGCATGGAGCGAACAGGTATTCCCATTTATTGGCAACTGTATGTTTTACCAGTTGTGTATAGATACCCTTTTATAAATGTGCATGTGAGTGTGTGCACAGATATTTTATTTTAGATGTAATTTGGATCCAAGCACATTCTCCTTTCTTGGATTTTAAGGACCATATTTGAAATCCAGGTGTAATGTTATTATATATTGGTACTGCTTGTATGATCATATATGTGCATGTTATATTTCATCTAATTCAGGGAGACAGAGGAATATCAGGCCTGCTGTGCTACCTGCAGCCACTAGTTGCACTGTCTGGCATTTCAGAGGGTTATGTCTGCATCATAGACTTTACCTCAGGAGTGTATAATTTTAATATAACTATTTTGCAAGCTATCTCCTTTTCTCTTATTATGTATAACAGATGGATCATTGAAGACTATGCATCCAAGGAAGGCCTGAAGAATGGAAAGCACAAGTTGTAGCATGTTGCTTCTTTTATGGGAGAGGAGTCTGACTTGTGGGCCGGTTGAGGCCTTTGTTAGATAGGAGATCCCTAGCTTCTAAGACCAGCACTTTGATGTGCAGAGGCATGCACCCTACATGAACAATATAAGTCTGGTGATACTTTTGCTTTTTAACATCTAGCCTTAGTGTGGTTGTCAGCATTACATGTGAACATCTTACTGTGGCACACTTGTTACCTATTTGTGGGCACTGGCTGGCACTCACCTTTCTCCTTCTCATTATGCTTTGACTACGCATGTGCTTATGTACACAACTTATACAAGATGTCTACCAACTGATGGTTGCGCTTTGGAATTTGTTACTGCTGACTGTGACTATGTTGTTTACTGCAGATAAGACGCATATTTCCACAATCCTCTGTCATACTCATGTACCAAAGTACATACATAAGAATTGAGATATTTGTGCATCACTTTTTTTTTCTTATTTGTTACATCTTCATTAACATCACACACTGCTTAGTGATGTGTGCACATTCAGTTAAAAACGAGAAAAATCATTACAACAGTTTTTTTGTGCATGTTATACAAATATGATATTTGTCTTAACAATTATTCAGTGCTGTCTTCCTTGAAATACCACTCCTCCTGAACATTGTTCTGTAAGTATTATTCCCACAGGTTTTATTTATTTCTATGTAGTTTATTCATCCCCTTTTTTAAAGATCCTTCCTCCAGTTCTTTAATCTCATTTACAGTTCAACAATTCTGTTACAGTTGATTTTATTTATAATTTCTATTCCCCTACTATTTTTTTTTTGGGGGGGGCAATATCATTAAGCATAGCACGGACCCACTATGCCTAGGGAATTCAGTTTCTATATCCCACCCTAAATAATCAAATTGTTAGTTAAAATAATTTGCTTCCTCAACTATTTTGACAAAATAACCTGTACAGAATTTCTAAAAATCTATCAACTCATTACATTCCTCAAAAATTATGTTCCCAGGTACCTACCTTTTTCCTATCAAAGCTCTAGCAATTGCTGTTTACAAATGCAAATAATCTTTGAAGTCTACTTGGCTATAAAAATACCTACACAAGCACTTCCATGTAAAAAATCATAAACCTTATAGATCTTTTCTAACCTCTTATGATTGCTTCATATACTTATCATGCATTATTTTATGCCCTACTAAATATCCATTTTTTTACCACAGCTTCTGTTCTAGATTTGACTATTCAACTGTATTTAATTGCAGTACCTGATTTTATGTTTTATGAACAGCACAGTTAGGCTAGTCTAGTCAATTGTTAATAAGACAGTTCTGTTTGTGAAAAGTTTGGTCATTTCCTATTTTTTTATATATATGTGTAACAAACTCAAGCTGCTAATTCTAAAGTGCTTAAATATCACATTTATAGACTGTCAACTGGATTCAATAAACTCTGTGTAGGTTCTGCACAGAACCTACATGGAGTGTATTCGCATACGAGATACTGTGCATCACTCGGCATTGAGCAATCTCAAGCCATGAATATTAATGATGCTTGGCGAGTGTAAGGAAAGTTTTGTGGCTTGCCCCAGTGTTACTGGTCACAAAACCTGTATAGTAAATGTGGATCATTCCAGAGCAAAGGGCAAGCATACATTTTCTGAAAGATATGAATTACAGAATGCAAATGTATATGTCATGATATAGTGAAGGCAATCTTCAGTGGTTTCACAATAAACCACCCATTTTACAAGGAAAAGGCTAAATATATGATGCAAATATCTGCAGAATCTGCAAAACTGTGGACAGTCTGCCTTTTGTGTTTTAATTAATTTTTTCATTTTTATTTTAAATGTTTTTTTTCTATTTTTTTTTTTAGATTGCCAGTGTCTGTATGATGTGCCACTTGGCATAAACATATTTAGCTATGCTCACCTGGTTTATGCAAAGAGCAGCAGCACACACACTGGAGGAATGGATCACCGAGGATGTAGAGAAGACCTAGACAGCCAGACATATGAGCTGGATGCATTCAGCTAATAATATTGTGCATCATATAGTGGCGTTGTACTATGGTAACTGCAAGTACCTTACAATAACTACTAAAACAGCAGATATCTATCTCACTAATCCTGTGTCAGTAGGTGTTAACTGTAGGGGTGGAGTCCAGATGGAACAGGGTTCTAGTACAGAATGTGCAGCAAAATTTTGTTTTACTGTTGTGAGAGATTTCAGATTACAGCAATAAAGTTCAAGATATACAATTGTTTTTCAATCTTCTTGTTGTAATAGCTGCAGGTGTAGGAGAAACGTATATATGATAAAATTGACTAGCCTATTTACACAAGTGCCTGCATATCTAATCAGCTAGAAATCACTTTGTTCACCACTATTGAGCATTGCTTACTATTGAGCAAACATGATGCCCGGCAGTGGGTACGCTCACCTACCATGCCTGCATGATTGTAAGTGATGCGCAACATTTTCAAATGTTGTAAATTCAAAATAAGCACACTTTCAATATGTGTGAAATGTGGAATAAGTGGGAAACAGCACCATATAAACTGCAATTGGCGGGAAATGCTCACTAGACATTGAGCTTGACCTATGGCAGGCATGTCTGGAGTTGCTGGAGAGGGTGTGTTCTTTTAGGTGGAGTGCTGGGGTGTCCAGGAGTTTAAGATTTTTGCTGGAGTCCTAGTTAGAGAGTTTGGGCCCAGGCTGCTGCAGTTGGACTATTGCGGCTCAGAATATAAATCTGAAGCCTGGAATAGTGTTGCCGGGGCCTTAAGCAGTGCGACAGATATCCCCTGTACAGTTGAACAATGCAGACATCATTTTGATAACCTCCAGAGGAGGAAGAGAGATAACCTTGAGA
Source organism: Protopterus annectens (assembly GCF_019279795.1). NCBI lineage: Eukaryota > Metazoa > Chordata > Ceratodontiformes > Protopteridae > Protopterus > Protopterus annectens. The sequence continues at coordinate 1,279,879,811 of NC_056744.1, forward strand.
TTTGGATCAGGGAATGTCAGGCAGAGGGCATCCCACAGATGTGTAATATCAATTTCATTGAGTAATTGTAAGAGTTAAAAGCTGAATATAGTCAAGACTAGTATTTATAATGGTGTTCTATTTTTTTTCCACAGCTGCTGAGGACAGAGTCTTGAATGTTCAGTAGCAAGGATGCAATAATCATGTGGTATGCATGGATTCGAATAGTGCTGTCTAAATAGTATATTAATAATAATAAGTTTTATAGTACTTTTGTAGTTGTTATTTAGCAGACTTTCATCAAATTGAGCATGCATATCCCAACTGTAAAAGAAATTATGCATGCCATAGTCTGTAGTACAAAGCAATAGTGCCATATTCTGAAATAACAGTGGGCATGCGTCTCTACACTGTAAAAGGAAAAGTATGCATGCAGTAGTCTGTAGGACAAAAGAAATATTTTACCATAGTCATCAGTTGTGAGTTCAAAAACTGCACTTCCTAAATATGCAGTAATGTTATGCTTTCATCATTATTGGAATATAACTTCATACCTCTATACCAGTGGCACAAATGACTTTCTGTAATCTGTAACCAGTAGAAATGGAACATGCATATGTGCAATATATGCACACATCAAGGATTGGTGGCTACAGTCTGTACTATAGAGTGCCTCTGTTATAAACTGGGTAGCCTTAAAAGTAAGGAAGAAACTTGTTAGAGGAGTTTGTAGTGTTGAATGTAAAGGGAACAGAATAGAGCAAAATAATTGTATCAATGATTTTTATGTCACATATAAAGTTACTAATGTTCTCCATTTTTTTTCTCTCACCCCAACCCTTTTCTCTCTCTCTTTTTTTGTGTTTATTATTTAATGTTTTTTTTTTTTTTTTTTTTTTTTGGGGGGGGGGGTAGGTTTTTTTTTCTGTGTTTACTTTTTTATTTATTGTTTTTCCCACAGCACTGTGGGGTAGGATTGTCCCATGGGATCCACCAGCCCCAACTCCACTGGCTACAGCACCGCTGCCCAGTATGTTTGGTGCAGAACCTGGTAGCACCCCTCTGCCATCCCTGCACTACCCAGCCCCTCAGGTAGTTCTACCCTGGAGTACAGACCTGTGGCTCCCTCTGGGTGCAGTGGCAGTGGGGGTGATTTTTATCACCTATAACAAACTGCCAGGGATGGTGCATAGGACTGTGCACTGCACTGTTGGCGCATGCCTATGCTGGATGGAGCACCTGCTCTCCATCCTAGTGCAGAGCACTTGTAGAAGGTTGGACACTGTAGCCAGCAGTGCAGTGAGGTGACAGTGATTACAGTCCAGTAGGTGAGGACTAGATTATTACTGTCAACTGCCTCAATGTGCATGGGACCGAGATTTACCATCCCCTCCACATCCATTGTGTTTACCCACCTCATGTGTCCTTCACCATCCCTGTCTCTTGTCTTGTTTGTCTTATCTGTCTGCAATTGCTTTCTTACCTGCCCAGCGTACCTTACCCATGCATTCCTTCATCCCTTTACCAACATTCCTCTCTCTCTCTCAAAAAACAAAAAAAAATGAGCACCTGTTCCGCAACCTTCCCCAACATTACTCTCTCTCTCTCAAAAAACAAAAAAATGGGCACCTGTCCCAAAAAAAAAAAAAAAAATTGTCCCATACATAGCTCTCCATTTCGCACGTGTGTTCATGACACACATGATTATTTCAAATTCTCTATACAATTCCTCTATCCAACAGATTGATTTGTGGTCACCCCTCTCTCTGGGGGTGACAATTCAAATTCAGCCAAATTTATATGTTTTATTGTGGAAGAAATGGATAGCTATGGTTATTTCCTACATCATTCCTGCACATTCTGCATTGTTTTTACTTTGTTCTCCCCCCCCTTGCTTGCTCCCCATTTCACCACTTCCTGTCTCCCCCATTTCTTTTCTTTGAAGAATTATTACACGATGGCTAGCCACTCGGTGGTGTAAACCTTGGCTCAAGATGATTGTCATTGTTGAAGTGATACCCCGACCCCATGTGCAAAAATGGGAAAAAAGGGTTGAGAATGGATGGCTGGTGCGAGGTACGCACCAACGTGCCTCAACGTTAAAAAGCAGTAATATAAGTGGATATATTTAAAGATTCATACACGCTTGTAAAATTATTACTTCCACCCGTAGTCAAACCCAGTACCATCTGCCTCCAACAGCAATGCATTAACACTTGCTGCCACAAAGTCAGTCAGATAGCAAATGTATTTAATACATTCAATAGCAAGTGACACATTTTATGAAATATTTTGATTTGCACTTCCCCATGTCCGGTCCCCATATCACAAATGTCATATCTTCTTCATTAACTTTCTATGAAACACCATTGCGAGATCCCCTGTAATATTTCATAAAACATTATTGTGCAATACTCATTCAGTCTTGTACAGCAGTAGTGAGTAATATTGCAAGAATTTGCACATTGCGCAGCATTGATAAGTAATGCTACTACCAAAATACTTTAATGTATTACCTATAGCTAAATCATTTGCCCCAAAAAGGTACTTATCACTACATTAAGTACATTAATTCCTGCAGCCAGAGATACAGTTAACTAGTAGGGGTATACAACTGCAGTTATGTTTGCCATTTACTATACAGTCGCTAAAATACACATGCTAATTAACTGAGTCTGTAGCACCACCTGTTAAAGCAGTGATACATTTTTTTTTTTTTTTGTTTTGTTTAGATGGCACTTGGTTCAAATCCAGGTGCATGCTAACAGTGTCAAATAATGTTACATTTGTTAATCAAAATTCTAACATGATAGTTGTTATGGAGTGTCTAAAATATGGCTACATGGTACTGATTTGCAATCCAACTATATAATATATAAATAATAATATAAATAAATAATATATAAAAATGCATTGGCTTTGTCCCTTTACAATCCCTGACTGGACATAAACATCAGCTATAAATGATAATCTTATTACAGGAATGAAACTCTGATCCTCTAACTGTTTAGAATTTTGTATGTCTCTCACCTACTGGAAAGAATTAAAGTAAGGATGATATCTTGTCTCAACCATGTATGTTAACCGCTATAAATGTATGTGTTTCCCTATCATATATAATCTCTAACTATTTCCTACTCAGCTAATAATTTCCAACTATTTCCTGTGTGTATTTTAGAAAATCGTGAACTTGTGTGTATATATTGTTAAACAAATGTCGATTTTATGATAATTCACTGTAATAATTTCACTGTATTTATACTTGTTATGTACATTTGGAGCATTTCTCCCTGGGCCTCCACTGAAAATGGACCTGTATTCAGTTGGACTTTCCCATTTAACAAATGTAAAACAAATAATAAATAAATACTTGGACCACACGTATATTACTGCTTTTCACCATTGCAACGTCAAATTGTGCACCATAGTGCAATATTTCTTTAAAGAAAAGAAATGGAGAAGATAGAAAAGTGGTGAAATGGGGAGCAAGTAGGGGGAAGAACAAAGTGAAACCAGGACAGGAATGTGCAGGAAGGATATAGGAAAAAAAACACAACTATCCATTTCTTCCTGAATAAAACATACAAATTTAGTTGAATTTGGACTGTCATCCCCAGAGTGATGGGTGATCCCAACACAATCTATGGTACAGAGAATTGTCTAAAGAATTTGGAATAATAATATGTGTCATGAACGCACGTGAAGTTATGTATGGGACTTTTTTTGTGCTACAGGTGCCCATTTTTTTTTTTTTGAGAAAAAGAGCGAGAGAGAAGAATGTTGGGGAAGAGATGTAGGAATGTCTGGGTGAGGTAAGTTGGGCAGGCGAGGAAGTAATCAGATAAGACAAGAGACAGGGATGGTGAAGAACACATGAGGTGGGTGAACACCATGGATGAGGTGAGGGTGGGGATATCGTGAACCCATAGACAACAAGTTGGTAATAGTGAGAATCGAGTCCTCACCAACTGGATTCTGATCACTGTTACCTTAGTGCATCGATGGCTGCAGTGTCTGATGTCTGCATCTCCTCGTGTTATCTAATACAGTGATGAAGGACAGTGTCTCCAGCCGGCATAGGTGTGCACCAGTCGTGTGGTGCACATTCCTACAAACCATCCTTGGCAGTTTGCCATGGGTGATAAACTCACTGCCTCTGCCACTGCCACTGGAAGGAGCCATATGCCTGTTCTCCAGGGCAGATTCTACTTGAGCGGCTGGGTAGTGCAAGGATGGCAGAAGGGATGCTACCAGCTACTGCACCAGATGTGGTAGGCAGCAGTGCCGTAGTCAGCAGAGTGGGGGCAGATGGATCCTGTGGGACAGTCCTACTCCTCTGTGCAGTGGGAAAAACAAAAAATAAAAAAGTAAATCCAAAAAAAGTAAAAAATAAAAAGAGATAAATTGGTTGGGATGAGAGAAAAATGGGGAGAACATGAGTAACTTCCTATAAGACAAACTAAGCAGTGATACAACTATTTTACTCTATTCTGTTACCTTTACATTTAACACTACAAACTCCTAACAAATATCTCTTTTTACTGTTTAAACTACTCAGCTTCTAACAGATCCACAGTATACTACAGATTGCAGTAAGCAATCCTTGATGTGTGCATACATTGCACATATGTGGGATCCAAATATAATGCTTGCTGTTTACAGCAAGCCATTGGTGACACTGATTAATAGCTCTGGTGTTACATTGCAGCACTGATGAAACCTTAACATATTTAATATATTATATATATTTAATATATTTAATATATTTGGGAAGTGTGGATTTTGAAGGCACAACCTAGTGACTACTTTGTAAGAATGAACTGCTGTTTTGCCCACCAGAGTAATGCATGCATGTTTCCCTATTACAGTTATGAAATGAATGCTCAGTTTGATACAACTGTATAAGGGACAAATAAATGGGTCGTAACTTTTAATGCTAAAATAACCCCACTGTTGGGATGCATACATACCAAATGCATCTCGCATCCATACCAATTTAGTGTTATAGATCCACACATCTAGTGCCTGGTCTTTGATGGCTGTGGAAAATTTAGAACAAAACAGAATAGCATTAAGCATACCAATCTTGACTATATCCAGCTTTTAACTGTTACAAGTAGTCTATGCAAGTGACACTTACACATCTGTGGGGTGCTGCCAGTCCTACATTCCTCGATCCAATGGTCAAGAGTATCCCTCTTCCTCATCCTGAGTTTTCTGTAGTGGTTGCTACATTGTTCACCAGTGCAGGAGATACTGGTAGCACTGGTCAGAGCCCAAGTCTGACTATCTCATGCCTCTGCCTTATACTCTGAGCCATGATAGCACCTCTGCAACAGTCTGGGCCCATGTGAATAAGAAGGCACACATTTGGGCCAAAAAAAGGAAAGATAAAGAAAGTGAATACCTGTTTTGTGTGTGTGTGCGTGTATGTGTGTGTGTGTTTGTTTGTATGTGTGTGTGTGTGTGTGTGTGTGTGTGTGTGTGTGTGTGTGTGTGTGTGTGTGTGTGTGTGTGTGTGTGTGTGTGTGTGTGTGTGTGTGTGTGTGTGTGTGTGTGTGTGTGTGTGTGTGTGTGTGTGTGTGTGTGTGTGTATCTTCCTTGTGAAATTGGTGTATGAATGTGTCCATGGACACAGCCAAGAGGAGTGCTAGCTCTACATCTTGTTCTATTGGACAGGTGTGAGCTGTGCATGGTAGAGGTTGCAGTTCATCATTGTCATCCTCGACTGTGAGACCAGGCTCTGACAGAGGTTGCACTGGCACATTGCCATCCAGAACGATGCTCAGATGCACTGCTGCTATGTGACTGCTGTCTAATGGATGAGCTCCCTTCCTGGGAACACCCAGGGCCATGATCCCATGGCCGGCCAGGTCTGCATGTGGACAGCACAGTCACTGATATGCCAGTGGAAATACTGCCACTATGGGAGTGTGATCTGGAACTGCCACATTGGCTGACAGTAGGAGATGCTGATTTCATATGTCCAGGGGGATGCTGTTCCCCTCCCTGCTGACATTCCATCACAGACACTGCTCATTTCAATGTGTCATGTATTCACTCCTTGCCATTAGCAACATGGTGTAGGCATTCACTCATGTCAAGCTGTGCCACATCCATCCTCCTGAACATTTGTCTGGACAGACAGTGAGAACATGTCTGCACCTCCATGATGGCCCTAAACATTTTCAGAGTGGCACAGTAAGTGACACCTGCACCAGGCGGTGGAAGTACAGCAAGCCTCCTTCAAGCATCACTATCACTCCCCTTGTGTGGCACCTTGCCCACACTTTGTCTACAGTCAGACTCAACAGATACTGTAGCCACAGTAGCCACACTCCCCTGATCAGTGTCCTTGCCTTGAACCTGTCCAGAATCTGTGGGCACAGTGGATGGGGTAGGTGTAGGCCTACTGGCCGCATCAAAGGTCAATGTAGGGGATGGCAGAATGACAACCTCTGTGTCAGATTCAACTTCTGCCCACCTACACTGTGCCTCACTTTGACTACCATCATCGTCAGACTCAGATGACATACTGACATCAGGTGGTACAGTGCCAATTGTTCCACTGTCATAAACACCTGCGAGAAAAGTATAGAAACACAGAAATAGCTCAGTAATGGAAATACTACACTGCAAGATATGCTAACAAAGTAACAATGCTGCCATTGTTACTAAAAGCTGAACAATATGGAAACATTACTCAAATGCAAATTATACTTTACAATATTGCTTTATATTGATCAGCACTACTGAAATGACAGTATTTCACTTACCAGATGCAAATGGCAAGTGTACCTGTAGGTTGGATGAACATGGAAGAAGTGAATTAAGATGTAAGGCCAACAACACCACAATCAACAGTAACACAGGATGTTCTTTGTGTTTCACAGTTGCAGTCATCACCTGTTGATTATCCCTGCTGTAGTAGCCCTTGGCCTGCCCGAATACCAGATTCAATGTTTTTGTGCACCGGCTGCTGTCACCTGTAGTCTGACGTCAGGTTGTCAGTACTATAAAGCAAGGCAGCCGACATCATTACATCAGTCTTTCTTGCCGTGGAGCCCATAGCAGAAGCAGTTCACACGAGTGCTTGTCGGTAGCTACCAGAAGTCATATTTCAGCAGAAAACATCTAAAGCTAAGTATCCCATTGGGGACCTTTTTTTCTTGCTCTAACAGATGTCCAAAAGGATTAACAATTGTCTCACCTATGGAAAGCAGATCCTGCACCGAGACTTTCATTCTTACTGCATCACATGTTTAGGTCAAGACCACGGCGTCCCTTGTTGCTGATTCTGTGCCCACTTTAATGCAAGAATTATTCACCGTATAGCTCTGCTGACATTCCAAAAAAACGTAAAGATAGAGACAGGCTACACAAGGCTAAGCCTTCCGATGACACTACTGCTCAGTAAGTCATCAGTTCTCCGGAATCCAGTGAGGCGCTTTCGCAGCCCCTGATGCCCAACTCTCTTTCCACACAGGCCTATGCTGAGACCCTTTCGGGTCCGGTATGTCGCAAAAATCCATGTTGTCTTCTGAGCCTTTGGCTGTCTCTGCCTAGGTTAGGTCCAGAGCCACGACGCAGGCACCATCTTCTGAGGAGGCCATTCGCACTACTAATTCTAGACAAAAACTGACATCTTCTTTTCTGACTACCATTTCTCAGAGACCGACATATTCTCTCAGGCCTTGAAGCCAGGCCACTCATAGGAAATCTGCTTCTAGTCACCATCTTGCTACTGCTTCCCCACCCCAAGCTCAAATATTTAAAATGGCAGAGGATGTCATCTCCCTTATTTAAGGTACCCAAGCCCCCACTCCAAAAGGAAAAGGCTTCCTCTCCAGAAATTATGACAGACCAAGAGTCTGAGGAATTTGATTATTCTGCCTTTGAAGACAAACAACAGCCCTTAACTGTTTATGAGGATTCAGATGCAGAGGAATCCATCCCCTCTACCTCCCCTCCAGAGGAACTCTCCTTTGGGGAAACCCTTCACTCCCTCAGAGAATATTTTCAATGAAATCTCAGGACTACCCACAGTCAAAGAAACAGCACAGACCCCTGTCCATCCCACATATTCTAGAAGTGGGGGAGGATGTTTTCCTTGAATCCAGTTTAGCCCCTGATGCTCTATCTTCTGCTCCAGCTAAACCTGACAGGTACTACAGATTGCAGGATTCTCACAAATACCTGTACAGGAGCCCTGCTGCAGACCCTGAGGTCATTACACAGGGACCCAAAGGAGCCAAGACTAGTTCTGCCAAGAATCCTCTTCCTTCTGACAAAGACTCTTGAGCTCTGGACAGATGGGGTAAGAAAGTATACACCTCTGCAACCTTAGCTATCAGAGTACTCAATTGTCATTTCCATATGTTAAAATATCAACAACACACTTTGGAACAATTAAAACAGAAGACTGCTACCTCTCCTAATGGTGCCAACTCAAAAGAGCTGGCAGAATTACTACACTCTGCTTGTAGAATGGCCAAGCACTCATTACAATGTGGATATACACCCTAGAAGCCTCTAAGCAGGGCAGCAATGACAGGATCTGTTATTAGAAGACATGCATGGTTGAAGGAACAACCTCTGCCTGATCATGTCAAGTCTAAACTTATAGATGCACCCCTAGATAAGGAATGCCCGTTTGGGGAAAAAGCAGAAGAGGTGCTTAAAAAGATGGAAGACAAAGCAAAATCTATGCAAACAGTAAAAGATTTCTTTCAAGTTCAACTGCCCAGATTCAGCAGGAACTTCCCATCTAAGCACTGGGCTTTCCCTGCACACAGCAGACAGGGCCAAAGTAAGCCCTGCAGTGACAGGACATCCAGGCCCCTATCCCAGGGACAGCAAAGAAGCAAACAATGGACCACTTCCACCTCTAAGGCAGGAAGTTCTAAGCCAAGCGTCTATGGTAAGCACTCACAATGACTCTCCCTCCCCCCTCTGCCCTCCTTTCACTCATCTAAAACTAGGAGGAAGGCTCACCCTCTTCAAGGACAATTGGGTCACTATAACCAAGGACAAATGGGTATTAAAAAGCATTTCTCAGGGATACAGATTCTCCTTCAGCAAACTCACAATTCCAAGAGGGTACCCAGAACTCCCCCCAAACCAATGGACAGAGGCATTAAAACAAGTAAAAATACTACTATCCCAGGGAGCAGTAGAACCTGTCCCTCCGGATCAAACAGGAAAAGGTTTTTACTCCAGACTATTCCTTGTTCCCAGAAAAGAGGGCACTTGGCACCCCATACTGGATCTATCCAAACTGAACACCTCCTTGGTGGTCCCCAGATTCAAAATGCTAATCTTGCAGCAGAACCTGCCTATGCTCACACAAAATGCCTGGCTGGTGACACTAGACCTAAAAGATGCCTACCTCCACATCCCCATCAGGGAATTGTGCAGGAAATTCCTGCATTTCAGAGCAGGCAATCAGCACCTTCAGTTCTCTGCACTGCCCTTTGGCTTATCTACTGCTCCCAGGGTATTCACCAAATGCTTGGCCCCGGCTATAGCATTCTACAGACAGAGAAATATATAGATTTACCCTTACCTGGATGACTGCCTCATTCAGGTGAACAGCAAAGAAAAGTTGATCCAGGATCTTCTCTTAGTCAAAAAAACTCCTAACTTCCCTCGGGTTCATCAACAATGAGAAAAAAATCAAAGCAAAACCCCACCAGGAAAATTGTTTTCCTAGTAGCTGTGCTAGACATAGCAACCCTAATGGCCTTCCTATCCCCAGAAAATCAGAGCTTCCTGCCTCTCTACTTCACCCAGCTGGCTTCCAGAAGTCACCTCACTGCACAGAAGTTACTGCAAGCCCTGGGATATATGGCATCTTGCATCCTTCTCATCCCTCTCACCAGGCTTCACATGAGAAAGCTTCAGTGGTACTTAAAGAACCTTTGGTGCCAGCACTCTCAGTCCCTAGAGACCACTCTCCAAATTATCCCTTGCATAAGGTATGAATTTCTCTGGTGGGCAGAAGTGTGTGTCATGAACAAGGGTCTTCCCTTCATCCTCCACACTTCTGGCCAGAGCATCACTGCTGACACCTCAGGCATAGCTTGGGGTGCTCATCTAGCAGGCAGGTGTACCCAAGGCCTTTGGAATGCCCAGAAACTTTACTTGCGCATCAACCAGAAAGAAATGATGGCCGTGCAAAATGCTCTGACTTCCTTCCAACCCCATCTCAGGCCAGGGGCCCACCTTATAAAAACAGACAACAACACAGTAATGCGGTACATCAACAAGCAGGTGGACACCCAATAGTACCCCCTGTGCAGGTTAGCCATGAGTCTGTGGCTTACAGCCACCTCCATGGGGCTACACCTAGTTGCCCAATACTTACCAGGGATCAACAACACGCTGGCAGACCATCTAAGCAGAAACTTACTGGACCCCCATGAATGGCAGCTCCACAGAGAAATCTTTCTGAAAATCACCCAGGAGTGGGGGACCCCAGAGGTGGACCTCTTTGCCTTGCACCTCAACCACCAGCTGCACAAGTTTTGTATCAGGGAGTATCATCTCCTAGCATGGAAGGTGAATGCCTTGACCTTTTCCTGGAGCTCCCTCTTTGTGTACGCATATGCTCCTCTGCCCCTTATTCCTAAGGTTCTGATCAAAATAAGTGAAGAGACACCAAAGCCTATCCTCATCACTCCAGACTGGCCCAGACAGCATTGGTACCCCTTACTACGTAGTCTGAACTTACAGCCCCCATTGCTACTTCCCATAAGGTCAGACCTCTTGACCAAGGAGAGAGGGGCACCCAGACCTACAGACTCTCAAACTTTCAGCATGGCTCATACACTAAAATCTAACAAGAAGTCACTGTCAAGCAAACAGGTCCTGGACATCATCACAGAGGCCAGAAGGCCCAACACAAGAAAATCTTATACAGCAAAATAGAAAATATTCTACTCCTGGAAACAGTCAAAAGGGGGCAATACCTCCCAGCCTTCCATCTCTCTCATCCTGTTTTACTTAGCAGAGTTGCTCAATAGTGGTCTTTCCTTCTCCTCTACTAAAACCCATGCCTCGGCCATCTCTTCCCATTATGATTCAGACCCACCTCTCTTCTCTCATCCTTTGATTAAGCAATTCCTCAGAGGGGCTTTTAATATCAGGCCTCCCAGAAGACCTCCTACTCTACCCTGGGACCTGAATTATGTGTTAGAGAAACTAACCTTACCTCCTTTCGAACCTGCCACTTCAACAGAATTGAAATACCTCTCCTGGAAGACTGCCTTCCTACTAGCTATCACCTCAGCCAGAAGGGTCTCAGAACGTCAGGCTCTCATGGCTGTTGAGCCCTTCATAATTTTCCATGCAGACAGAATATCCCTGAGGACTAATCCCTCCTTTAAGCCCAAGGTGGTATCTGATGTGACCCTTAACCAGGCCATACACCTTCCCACCTTATTTCCCAACCCTCAAAACAAGGGGGAAAGAATTCTACACTCACTAGACATGCACAGACAACTCAGATACTATCTGAACTGCACTAAGCCATTCATAAAAACTGACCAGCTTCTTGGAAGCTTTGCCCCAGGGACAGAGAGGAAGCCCATCTCCAAACAAACCATTTTCAAATGGATTTCACACTGTATCCATTTTTGCTACAGACTACATGGGAAACTCATCCCTAAGTCAATCCGTACCCACTCCACTTGGGCAACCTCCACTTCTATTGCCTTCTTCAGAGGAGTGCCTACCAGTGACATATTGGAAGCAGCCACCTGGACCTCTGTCCATACCTTTACAAAGCATTACCACATACCTCTTTTTTCTAAGTCTAGGGGAGGGTTTGCCTCTGCAATTCTGCAGGGCTTTCTGACCCATAAATGTGACACTACCTATCCTTCCACCCTTTACCTCAGCTTTGGGAATCCTCCCACAGGTGATGACTGCAACAGTGAAACAAGAAGAACATAGTACAGTTATGTACACTTACCATAAATGTAGATGTTCGAGTGCATTCACTGTTGCAGTCTTGGTTTCCCTTCCTCTATACCCCTTTTCACATCTTCCACTAGGGGGGCACATGCTTCCCAAGGTGGCGCTTAGCAACCAGGACCACTTCTCTCCTTTCCCTTGTGCTTCTGATGGGTTAGGGCAAGAAAAACTGATGTAATGACATTGGCTGCCTTGCTTTATAGTACTGATGACCTGATGTCAGAAAACAGGCGACAGCAGCTAGCACCCAAAAACATTGACTCTAGTATTTGAGCCAGCAGAGGGCTAACACAGCAGGGATAACCCACAGGTGATGACTGCAACAGTGAATACACTTGAATATCTACATTTATGGTAAGTTTACACAACTTTACTGTCTACTGCATTGTCCCTGAATAGCAGAAATCAACAGTTACCCAAGAATGTGGTTTACTATCACAAGCTAAGCTTATACCTGCAGCAATCTTCTAACAACTAAAACAAAAAAACAGATGTGCCACAAATAACTACTTCATTTAAATGCCTTGACCTGTACAACACTGCTTAACTGTTCAGATAACTAGGCTTACCTGGAAGATCCTCCTGTGATCTCGTTGGTGGAGGCAGGTCTTGTTACATTGATGGTGGACCAGGAAGAAGTTATAAAAGAGCTAAGGCCAATAAAGCCACAGTCAACACTAACAGAGGTAATAATACATTTGCAAATTTAAAGCTGCAAACAACACTGGCTGACAACTACAGGCTAGGCTTACAACAGTAGCAATCTGCAATCTCCACAAACAGCTACTTGTGACACACACTTAACATTAATTTCTCTTCTAGCAATATACAACACTATTCAACAGTATACGTAAAAAGTTCTACCTGTAAGCTCCTCCTGGGATGATGGCACACTGGCACTCACTTCAAGGACATGCTGCACATCAGTGTCTTGTGAGCTCTGGCTACTCCTGAAGTCAGAGAGGAATTGCTCATTAAGAGTCAGTGGTTGTTGTGCAACAGGCCCTCCACTTGTACTCATGAATTCATAGCCTACTGCAGCAGGTCTTCATCTAGCAGCTGTTATCATGTCAGTGGCTCTGTGGAGCACCTGGCCATACATTCATCCATGGCTGCCTACAGCATTTATATTGGCAACCAATTCCTGCAATAATATTTGATGGGCACTATCCCACCTGCCCCTTTGGAGTAGAAACACACCATGGATGCATAGGCCATCTACAATGGCCTGGTCTTCCCCTTTGGAAAATGGTAGGTGTCGGGGTTCACACCTCTGGATGCCATAGCTGTACTTGGCCTGAAAGAAGACAGATAGAGAGTAAAAATAAGTATCACACAACTACAACATAACTGTTTATAGATGCAACTTAGGGGTAGAGAGTCAGTATTACTCACTGGAGAAACATACAGCAATCATCATATAGGGAATGGTAACAGGTAGGATGCAAAACAAGGCAATTGACCAATGACACATATTCTTCATAGTGCCATAACACTACCTTACCTTAACTATCATTCCCACAAAGGTACAGGCAATTGCCACTGTCGTGTAACATTACATCTTAGAATTGCTACAAGTGCTGTCAAGGTGCTTGTCCAAGAAACATTTTTAGATGTATCCCACACAGCAGTCTAACCCATGTATTTACCTGTCCTGAAAATCATGAGTAACTGCATAATGGCTTGACAAACTGGACCATGCTTTCATTAGACTTGTAAGTCATACATAAAAATAATGCAGCAGAATCCTGTGCTTCACAGAATTTTGAAATACAGGTCAGCAAATGCTATATGTAAGTGACAAAAATTAAACAGGCCTTGTAAGAATGACGTCTCTGTAGAGAAAGCTTACAAGTACTGGTTGGAAATACTACTGGTTCACAATGTTTAAGACATATAGAACTAACAAGAACTTAACTACCTACAGGGTTGCCTTTTGTAGCTTGTAGATTAGTAATTAATTGCAGCTGCAAGTGATTACTGTTTTGGAAGGGAAAACCATAAATGCACTGTAGTCTGCCTTAGATCCATTGGGTGTTGTGACACCCCAACACTGGCCCAGTAATCAAGGAGCTTCAGTCATTACCACTGGCAACAGTGGGGGACAAGTACACACACACAGTAAAGTGCAATTTCCCTTAATAGCACATAGAGACCACAGTCAGTCTGGGGCAGGTTTCTTCCTCTTTCTCCAGATCATCAATAAGACTCCCCACTGGTACAGCTATAGAGTTGAGATCTCAGCTGAAAGGCCAGGCCAAGACCTCCAGCACCCTCTCTGTCTAACCAGTGCTTCGTGTCCTTGCCCAAGTAGCTGACACACACACTCTTTGAGATTTGATGTATACACAAACACACACACATACACCTGAGAAAGGCTGGCACAAGTTTACTAGCTATGCCCCCTTTTGCCCAGTCTATAAGGTAATTTGGACTGCTACCAGCCACTCCTTATCAGCTACTTTAATGCCCTTAACAAAGGGTGTCCAATCTTACTGTGTAATGCTACTATTAATCCAAATGGTAGTTTGACCAAGAGCAAGGTTATTAGGAGTGGCCTGCAAAGTGTCACCAAATAGATATGCAAGTATTCTCAGAGCTTAAATATCTATAGACAGACCAGCCACAACTGAAAGGTTTAAATATATTAAATAATAAATAATAAAAGAACAAGAAAATACTTAGTAAATAATCACAGTTACTTCAGACTTCAAAATCACAGCAAATACTTAACACAACATTTCAGGACAGTCTCAAATAAATACAGAAAGCATCTAAGCTATACTTTGCTATATTCCTGTCTGAATCTAAGAGAAATTACTGTACCCTAGTTAACTTACTTACAGAACAAGTCAAGACAGATGTGGTGAGGGGGTTTTCCAGCTGATGCTGTCAGGTCAAAGACAAAATACAAAATGCACTGTCTCTCTCTCAGAGACTTCTTAAATTTATATCTCAAATATTGCTGCTGGGATACTTGCAGCATGACATAATTTCTTGTCATCTGACTATCCCAGGTGAAAACCCCATTGATAGAAACTGTCAACATTTAGCATCTGCCTTTGAAAAATACATATCCCTCAGATCTTTGCAGCTTCTGGAAGACATAAAACAATAAACAATAAAATACTTACAAGACAATGCAGAAGGCCCCCTAGTTTTAGATATCCTGTCTCCTTGGTGCATTAAAGCCATCTCTTTTATTATGTGGTTATAAAACAATTTAATTTCAACTATTTTGTTTTCTGAAGTTTTGCAAGTTAACCTTCTATGTGCCAGTTCCCACTGTTAAAACATATACATTTACACAGTTACAATAGTTTCTATACATTTCTGTTCTATTCCAGTAGGGTACACTGTGGTTACACCTCTAGGCTCTGTACTGTACATACCCTTTTCACACACACTTCTGTACCACCAGTTTGATATACATATAATATACAATTCTAATACATTTGTAACCGAAGCATATGAATCATGTTGACATTCACAACCGACGTATAAGTTCTAAGGAACCCTAGAGAAGGCCTGTGGGTGGATTTACTGGAACAATGTGAATTATTATGGCAACTGAGGCTTAATGCTGGTATGCATCCCAGCCTTCATGAAAAAAATTCTATTGGTAGTGTGTTAAAGTTAAAATCCTACCAAGTATAATAATTATTATTTTTTTGATAAAAAAATGAGTGTGATTGTTTATAGTGATTAATAGTGTACTGATTTTAAATTGTTTTGTTGCATCTCTTGCAACTAATGATTGGATGTGTGGAGTCACATGATGTTTTAGGGGAGTATTTGAACCTGTGTGTTATTTATATTACATGCTCTGATGGAGTCTGGTGATAGAGCAGACAAAAGCGCTTAGTATTTTAACAAACCTCTGTTTGGTGAAGCCGTGGTACCTTGATGTTTCTTCTGTGGTTCCTTCGAGTGCATTTTGGAATTCTAAGTAGCAGGGCGCTCTCACACACACAGTTGACTATAGTGGGGATTACAACTCCTACCTATCTAAATGCATGGACTACAGAACACAGTATTTAATGCAAGTGCTACAGCACAACTTGGACTTCAACAGGAGTACAGATGAAATTATAGTAGGTGACATCATCAGGTCATGTGGTGTACAATAGGTTGGGAGGTCTGTGTGAAGTGAATGTGTCAGCTTGTGCAAGTATCAAAATACTGGGAAACCATGGCCTTTGTGAAGTAACTGTAGGATACCAGGTATACTCTGCTGACTAGGCACACACCCATACAGTTGACTGCAGTGAGAATAGAGCCCCTACCATCTACATGCACAGACTACAGAACACAGCACTTAATGCAAACATGATGACACAAGTTGGATTTCTGTAGGAAGGCAGGTGAACTAATAGTAGGTCACATCATCAGGCCACATGTGGGACAATAGATATGGAGGTCTGCATGAAGTGGGTGTGTCAGCTTGTGCAGTATCAAAATAGTGGGAACCATGGCCTTGGTGAAGTAACTTAGGACACCAGGTGTACTCCACTGATGACACACACACACACACACACACACACACACACACACACACACACACACACACACACACACACACACACACACACACATACACACACACTAGCATTATATGAGGCCATTAACCTATTAGCAGTATTCTGTTAATAAACTTATTAGTGTAGCAACACAAGTACCCTTATTACCATAGTTGGATGTTTAATGTTAGCAGAGCATGGTTATGAGCAACAAGTGTACCTATCTATGTGGGAGTACATAACAGTAAATATTACAGTTTGTACTGTGGTTGATACATGTTTGGAAAAAGGAATGAGTCCTCAATAATGTACTGGTTTGTGTTTGGATGAGGTGAGAGGTGGGCAACATAGTGGTGCATTCTAAATATATGAGACATGCTTACATCTGGACCTTATTGTGTAATGTTTCCAATGTAATATCCAATATAGATCAACAATGAAGCACCATATAGGCAGTCCCATAGCTCAGTGTGCAGCAGGTTTGCTCGATGATGAGCAAAGATTACACGCATGCAAATTACACCTCTTTGTGCATAGGTAAAAATTACACACATAGGTAACAGTGCGCAAAAGTGAGCCACAGTGCTCACATCTACCAGCTGAGTCTGTACTCCAGGCCTGTTTTTTACGGTGACCAAGGGCAATGGTTGAATATATTCAGTTTCAATTTTTGGCAGTTTACTTCCTAGGTGGTCGTGTTGTTCCAGTTTTAGCGATGTGGTGCTCCATGCAAAACAGTTGAGCAGACCCAAACACTAAACCTTATGTTTTCTGCTACAAACAAGGCATTGGCCTTGTTCTTATCAAAAAACAATATGTGTCATGTTTGACTATGCTCAAACAATTTACCCCAGGACTGACATGTACTAGTAA
Source organism: Protopterus annectens (assembly GCF_019279795.1). NCBI lineage: Eukaryota > Metazoa > Chordata > Ceratodontiformes > Protopteridae > Protopterus > Protopterus annectens. Next base: position 1,279,897,159 of record NC_056744.1, read on the forward strand.
TGTACATGGACATCTCCTGCATTCCTTACCCCATATGTAAAGAAAGTGAAACAGACAAAAGAAGTGCAATGCATAAAAATTAGGTATGTTAACCAAAGTAGCAAATGAAAGTACATATTACAAATGTCTACATAGTGTAAGATCTGAACTTGCACACCAACGGATCTTCAGAATACATGATGGATGCCTTATTCCTTATTACCACAGGAACCACTATGCAACACTATGCAACACACTAGTACAAGCATTATTCACACAATGAAGTGCAACACAATGTACACTACTGTCAAAGATGAGTTACTGGTATGGGTCAAAAAAGGGAACCCTGCTGTTTTATGTAGGAGGAGAGGCAAACCTCAGTTACTGTTATGTGTTGAAGAAGTTTAGCCTGTTGGCCTTTTGTTAATTTGGTGATCACAGCTGATGTTCTGGCATAGCAGAATGAAATATGTTATTCTCTCTGTGTTACTTGTCACTCTCTTTGTTCTGCATCCTGCCTGTAGTTTGATCTTGGAACTGTTTTTGAAGTCAGAGACTGCAATGTGTATCATTAGTTTACAACTGTTGTGTGCAATGCTTTACCATTGCAAATGTGTGGTGCTACACTGGGGGCATGCAGTGTTCCTCATTACCTTTGAGAGGGCTGATTGTGTGAATCTGTAATGGATGAGACATACTACTCAGTAATGGGAACATGTAAGTGAACACATTTGCTCTGCTGTGACATCTTACAGTTATTTCTGTGGACATTCAACATATTTACCCGATTACTGTAGCAAGGTAAACAAGTCAGTAATATGCCATAATATCATTAAACAACCAGCCCAGGTTCAGGAGCATAGCTGTCAACCTTTTACAGCATGAAATGTGGACAAAGCCATAAACAAAAGTGGGACCAAAGCACTAAAATAGGGATACTTGTTAAATATTGTTCTTACAAACTAAGAAAGTTGATAGAATAACAGGTTTTGCATTATCATGAAATTTCTGAAGTATCTGAAGTCTGAAACTCATATGTCTGTCATTATTTTTTGACTTCAATCTGTAATGATTTGGCAGTAATCTTCCATAACACCACACATCTTTATAAAAAAATGGACCAAAAATATAAGGCCATATTCTGGAAATTCTGTGACACTTTGTCCAGTTGAGATGAAAGTTGATGAGGTACCTTGCAAGTGCTAGCAGTTAACAACAGTTTTAGTTCAGTGCTGATTCTGTGTGAAGCAGGCAATACACAGGCAATACATGTGGAGGTAAAGGTTGTATGAGTTGTTTAGCATAAATCTGACTACACAAGTATGTGAATAGGAGAAAGAGATTAGGCCCCTAGGTGTTCAGTGACTGTGGTCTGCATTGTCTCTTTGACAAATCAAGGCCATATTAGGCACGGCTAGCTCTTTTACATACAAGTAAAGTAATTGCTCTGCTATCACATCATGGTACTTTTTGGACAAATACAACTACATTTACTTGATTACTGTACCAGGTTAAGAACGTCACATATATGGCATATTATTATTACAGAATACAGTGTAGAGTCAGCACGTACCTTGCAATTGCAGCAGTTGACACAGTTTTAGTTCAGGGCTGAATCTGTCTGATGCAAGCAGTACACAGCCATTACATGGGGAGGTACAGGTTGTGTGATTTGCCCAGGATCACTTTTAATCTATGTATATGAGTTGGAGAATGGTATTAAGTACCTAGGTGGTCAGTAAATGTGCTATGCATTGTGTCTTAGCCAAAGCAAGGGCATATTGTGCATACCTAATTCTGCCTCTATTCACAGCAGCCAGTGGTTCCCCCTCTGAATCATATTCTGACTGTGGTCGTGGTGACCTAGGCAAAGGTGGGGATGTGTATATCCCTTCCCTTTGCTGATCTTACTGCAGCTGTTTCTGCAGGATCAAATTGTGTAGCACAACACATATTGTGAAGATTTTGTACATGTAGATGCATCATATTACACTGCTCCACCAGATGTATCTAAGCACCTGAACCATGACTTCAACAGCCCAAACACATGCTCTACGATGTTTCTAGTTTGAGTGTATGCCTCATTATAGCATTCTTTTGTGGGTGTGTGTGCAGTTCTGATGGGTGTCATCAGCCAGAGCTCCAGTGTATAGTTAGCATCCCCCAGTAAATGTCCCTGTGGGATGTCGCCCCTAGCTGTGATGTGTGCCAGATATGGGAGTCATGATAACTCCCAGTGTTGCCAGCACAGACATTTAAGATAATTCCCTGGGCATCGCACATGACTTCACAGTTGGAGTGGAATGCATTGTGGTAAATAGTAGATTGTACCCCACTCACCAAGTGGTGCCTTAATGTGTATATACGTGCAGTCTATAGCACCTAGTACTTCAGGGTAGGGTGCTACCTGGTAGAAGTGGATCATATTGCTGGCCCTCTCCTCAGACCTATGAGGAAAACATATGTGTCCACTAGCATGCATGAGCATGGCATCCAGGAATTTGTGTAGGATCCTGGATGCTGATGCCTGTGACATACCTATCATGTCCCTAGTTGGTATTTGAAAGGTACCTGTAGATAATATCCTAAGAAATACACATACCTTAGTTTCCACTGGGATGGGTTCCCCTTGGTTGGCTCTGGGTCTCATTTGAGGGTGGCAGAGCTCACAGAGTTCTTGCAATGTGTCCCTGCCCACCCTGTAGTGCTCTACAATCTCCATGTCATGTAGCATGTTTAACATCAGTCTGAGCCTGAACACTCTTCTCCTCCTCAGCCTAGGCCTATACTCATCAACACTGACTATCATGCCATTATTGAAACTGAATAGAATATACAATAAATAAAACATGGTATCAAATACAATATTACACAAATACAATATTACACAATATATGTACATTTAAACATGTTTAATGTACATGTATATATATATATATATATATATATATATATATATATATATATATATATATATATATATATTTCAAATATATATTTTTTATTATTATTATTTTTTCATTTTTATTTTTTAATTTATAAGATTGTCAATGTATATATATATATAACTATAAATTGAATATAATACATCAATTTATAAGTGATGATACATTTGAAAGTTTGGTTTATAATAAATTGGATTGCATACTATATTGTTATATAAAAACATACATTATTTGCATTATATAACACTTATAATGGTAAAGAATTTTATATTACCTACATTATTATAATATATCAGTTCAAATTGGTTGTATTCATGGTAACACTTATATTACATTACCATATTATATTAATTATTTCACTTACTATACATTAAAAAGAATTGATATATATATATATTGAATATTTAATATTTAATAATATATATGTCATAGTTGGATGAGTGAGATAGGTATATGTATTATTCAAATAGAAATATATCATATATATATTGCATATGTTGCATATAACAAAGGGTTCAATATATGTATATATAATAATAAAATATTTTACATTTATTTTATGTATAAATTGATTAAATGCATATTTCATTAGCAGTTTTCAAAGTGTACAAGTGCATATAATTTCAATGGAGTATATGTACATGAGTTATAAATGTATAATGTTTTTCATTGATACACAATGATTTTTAACAAAGCCATTTCCTTTTTAAAAAAAGTTCATTGTGGTAAATTAAGGACATCAATTAAGTAATTATTCAATATGTGACATGGTATAAATATGTTGAGTTGAAACAGTAGTATGTATTCTGAAGAAGTTCGTAAGGACGAAACCTAGGTCAATAAAGAAGTGTTTGCTGCAAAGTTCGTGTGGTGGCCTTTCGTTGCGTTGTTTGGATATTATAAGTATATAATTCACAGTTTTGGGTCTGTTTTCATCTCCTTATTGGCATCGACGACTACATCTTGCCGTTTTTCGTTCAAGTTGCAGTTAAGTTTTTTGGTTACCAGTTTAAATAGTAGATTGTACCCCACTCACCAAGTGGTGCCTTAATGTGTATATACGTGCAGTCTATAGCACCTAGTACTTCAGGGTAGGGTGCTACCTGGTAGAAGTGGATCATATTGCTGGCCCTCTCCTCAGACCTATGAGGAAAACATATGTGTCCACTAGCATGCATGAGCATGGCATCCAGGAATTTGTGTAGGATCCTGGATGCTGATGCCTGTGACATACCTATCATGTCCCTAGTTGGTATTTGAAAGGTACCTGTAGATAATATCCTAAGAAATACACATACCTTAGTTTCCACTGGGATGGGTTCCCCTTGGTTGGCTCTGGGTCTCAGTTGAGGGTGGCAGAGCTCACAGAGTTCTTGCAATGTGTCCCTGCCCACCCTGTAGTGCTCTACAATCTCCATGTCATGTAGCATGTTTAACATCAGTCTGAGCCTGAACACTCTTCTCCTCCTCAGCCTAGGCCTATACTCATCAACACCAGAAGCCTCAACTTCAGCCTGTAGCACATACATATGGATTAAAGCTGTAGAAGCCCCTAGCATTGTCTCAGGCTAAAGGTTCCTTGGCTCTACTAAAATGGTACTGCAGCAGGCAGGAAAAAACAGACTTGAGTCTACCTGGCTCTTCTATAACCTGTGGAATAGCACTGTGCTGAATATCATCTGTTTCTGCTTTAAGTAGGATGTGTGAACCACACCTGCTAGTTACTTGCAAGTATTAAGTGTAGTTTCAGTCAAAAAAAAAAGTAAATAAGAAGATTGCACGGCCTGTACTCAAAACCTGGACCATTTGTACTCCTGCCAAGCATATACACATGGGGCTACAGAACTAGTTACATATCAGTTAGAAAGACACCTCATAAGTATTCCTCATTTTCCCACAATTGCACTAAGTGCCACAGTGCAAAATGACTGTAGGAGTCCCTACACAAAGTTGTCTGCCCTACACGGTTACACTTTTTAGTGATTCAGTAAAGCAAAGGTGTGTGGACCTCATTTGCATAGTAACCATGTAGAGAGGCCCTCTTGTATACTACTACTAACCATGTAGGCAGGGGAAATGCAGGGGAGAGGTATACATAACACAAAAAGGACAACAATTTTTCCTTACATTTTACTGTATTCCACAACCTACATACTCAATATGTCAACATTACAATGTCAATGTTGTTTTTCATGCCATTTTATATTTAGGATGTATATATTATACTGGGGGGAACCGAGGCTTCCATTTATTTAATCATTATTGTTAACACTGTTATTCACCCTTTTTTAGAACAAGAATGTCTAAATATATATTAATCTGTGTATTTTTACTTTTTAAGATCTTTTGTGTGCTGATGTGATCACTTTTACTTAGTTTGGTTTCCATGTAGACCCCGTTCTGTGGCTGTATTTGAAAAGTTTTCGAACACATGGCCAGGAGCTACGCAGAGTCTACATGGTTGCTTTACAGTTTATTAAATCACTGAAGACAGCTTTGCAGGGGTGATCTGCATGCCATGGAAGCTACATGGACTCCAGCAGTATGCACATGATTGAGCATTATTGCGAGCTGCTACACCAAGTTTACCGAATCGCAAATTGTTCATGACCACATGTACATTGCGGCGTGATGCACACATGGAAAAAGATAACCATGTAGGGTTTATTGAATCCCGGGATGTATGCTGTGTAGCAAAGAGTGGGAGCTAACTGAAACAGGTATTCTACCTGTTTTTCTAAATCTGCAAAACTCCATCTCAGTAATCCCACACTTGCATGCCAACACATATCTCTTGTAACTATTTTCCTTTTGTCTGCCTAAACTGTGGAACCCTCCATTTCTGTTTAATCCCAAACTTGTATACCTAGACATATCTCCTGTTAGCTTTCTTATTTTCCTGATTAAAGGCAATAAAGCAGAAATGTACAACTGTGAAATATAGTAAACTACTCATGTTTGCCAAACATTATTTAATGCAGAAGCATATAGACACATAGTACTATATCTACCTAGTTTAACCATCAAACAATCCTAATTATTTTAATTTCTCTCTCTAAGTGTATCAATCACATAGTATGTCTGACAATTGCTGCTGAAAAAAGGTAACATAATCACACTACCGAAAGAACTTGTACAGTGAATTTCACCTCAAGTTGCAAAAGTTCAAAATAAACAATACCTTCAGTTAAAAATCTATGTAAGGCAATTTCCAAGACTCAAACTAAACTTAATTGTTTTCCCTCACTTATGCATCAGTGTATTCTGCACTATAGTGTTGAATCTGCTGAAGGGACACCTCCACCCACACCCACAGACCTTCTACTGCTGAAGGTGAAGCTACATTAAAACTTTAGCATTTTTTCTATAGCAGTTTAAAAAAAAACATGGAAAGGCAATAAAAGCCCATAACCATAAAATTAAATGCTGTGACTCTTGTCAAGTATTTAGAGTTCCAAGATCTTGTTTTTGTCTCCATAAACATTCTACCTCACTGAAAAACGCTCACCCAGACTCTGATACAGTTTGCTGTGAGGGAAATGTTAGCTTGCTTTATATTTGTTGTATTTTGTATTACTTTATTGCCTTTTTTATTTTGTATACTGTGATTTGTTATCTTTACACAGTGTTTTACTTCTATTCTGCTTTTAACTGCATATTAAAACTTGAAAAGGGATCACAGCTCTGTCTCTTGTGAGTCAGACAGAATTTTTTTCCCACTCTCCAACCCGGTCATTGTTGTGTTCTTAAACACCACTGTCTTTCTAGTTGCCTGCCTCTTATGTTAATTTGATCATATATCTCATTTCCTCTCTGCTTTTACTAGCTGGTGTGAGTAAGTGCAAACATATCATTTTGTGAAATCACTCCCCTTCAACTATTTTAATTTATTGGCCATCCTATTATATTCCATAGTACCAGAATACAAAAGTGACCACCCCCTTTCAATCTATCTTGCTGTTTTAAAAATACTGACTCTCCACTAAAATACCTTTTGAGACAGGTAAAGCTTAAGTAACCTACTTTCACATCTAACTCCTCTAATGCACACTGCAGTGTTTAGGATAAACCATTTTTTTCATCTTACCTTTAAGAATCCATTGCAAGACCACCAGTTATTGGAGAGCCCATATTCTGCCTCTCGGTAGTCATCTTGGGATTAGTGTTTTTCTTTTCTCCTGGCAAGGGAAGGGGTGCAGTTATATTATTTTCTGGAGACTGCTGATCACCAGAAAGCTTAATAACTGCTTTATAGTTGAAAGCTTGGAATCTGTGCTTATATTCTGATCCTGGTGAGAGCAGAAGAAGAGTGCATTGATTCCTGACTCTTTCTATTTGGAGAGTGTCTGTGCTTAACGTACCTGATTGGTCTAGTTGCTATACAAGGCATCTAATAGAAAAAGGCTACAAGCCTATGGACCTTGCGTCATCTGGGACAAGACTGTGGATCACCAAACAGGCTGTGGCCTGCTTCTCTTCTTGGGATTGGTGCTAACATTTTGCTTCTGGTGAGAGAAGAAGCAAAGGAGTTTTGTATCCCAACAGAGTGAAGCTGTGCTGAGACCAGCATTAGTAGTAGGCAGGCAGTAGCCATGCATGTGACTCCCTTCTTTTCATCATTCCTGACAAGCTAATTTTTTATTTTTCAGTAAGTACTGTTTGATTTCTTTCTAACTTCAGAATATTTGCCTAAATACTTCATCCTTAAATTTTTAGGGTCTACATATTAGTTTCCCCTCAAGTGTTTGATAGTCCTCTATACAGACTCAGACATCTTGAGTGACATTTTTCCTGTAAAAGGAATATATAAGGAAACAGCTCCAGTACTTAGTAATAATGACCATCCCTCTTGGCATGTCTAAAGGTCAGTTCCCTGTTCTTTCTCCTATTAACCTGGTGAACTTGGGCATTCTGAGGCAGTGTAGCAACTGCCTCATGTACACAGACAACCCTTTCCTCTTACCTCCTGACACTCAGAATTGTGAGAGATGCACTTATATATCCAAACTGGAAGCCATTCACTCTCAAGCCAAGACCAGCATAGCTGGTCAAGAGGAGAAGGTCAACACCTGTACCACACCACATGCAACACATAGCCCTCCAGAACACCCACCTTCACAGCTCTCACATAAAAACACAAACCACACACCCACCTTCTTGGAGGCTCACTATAGAAATCTACCCAAACAGCAGAGACCTTCAAAGCAGAAATATACTTGACCACCACAGCACAGCACAAACCACAAGACACATAGCTCACCTACACAGTGTGCCCCTCAACGTAAGCCCCTAAGGCAAAACAGCTTGCCCAATTCAATAATCATAGGTGACTCGATAGTGAGGCAAACTGATGTCCCACTCACTAGGCTGAATAAGGAGAATGTAACACTCAGCTGTCTATCAGGTGCCAGAATCCGACACATAACACATGAACTCAGGTCACTCCACAACAAGCACAAGTATGACTCTATCACTGTCCATGTGGGTGCGAATGACTTGAGATGCACCTCCCTGGACTACATGAAAAGAGACATGGAAGAGCTTTGGATTATGTGGCCCAGGCAGCTACGACCCTAACCCTGAGCACCATCCTACTGTCACCCAGAATGATACCTCAGTACAAACAGAAAATGATTGACTTCAACAATATGCCAAGTTTCTGGTGACATTCTAAGAGGATCCATTATCTGTCTGCTTGGGATGACATGATTGACAGACCTCGATGCTTTGCCAGAGATGGCCTGCATCTGCCAGCCCTGGGTTTCTAGATACTGGCTAAGGCTCTTGCCACCCCTGTAGTCCCTTTTTTAAGGCGATGTTCCAAAGACCACATTACCACCGTAACAGCTATAAATAAAATGCAATCTGAGGGTCATGCTGTTCAGTGTTAGAAGTATAACTTTCAAGATGCACTTGCTGGAAGCACTCCTCAAAATGGAGAACATCAACATTTGTGCTGTAACGGAGACCTGATTTAAAGCATCAGAAAACACCCCAGCACTACCAAGCTAAAACTCATTCCACACCTTTCAGCCCCAGAACATGGACCAAAGCTCCAAAGCAGTGGTGTCTCCATATTCATGAAGGATACGCACACCTCCAGACTAGTAGCCCAGCATAACGCATCTGAGATACTTCAGGTACTACTAACATTGGGTAAGACAGCAATTCAGGTCTTAGCCTGCTATAGGTCCCCAACCATGTCCCAAGACTTTCACTCTATGTTTCTAAGCAACCTGGAAACTATTAGGGTCCAACCCAACACTCTCATACTAGGTGACTTCACCTACCCCTCCATCAATTGGGAAAACTACTCATGCACCAATACACTGGCCCAATGCTTCCTGGAATTCATCATTTCCAATGCCCAGAACCAGCTCATTCTTACCCCCACTAGAGCAAGCAATATCCTTGACCTGGTCATTACTATCAGGTGCAACCCTTGCTCTACACCAATAGTCAATTCCTCCATGGAATTTGACCGAATTGAATCGAATTTGGATCCAACCACAAACTAATCCCCATGGAAATCCACATCTCACCCACACCCCCGGCAAGGGTAACCACTGTGAAAAACTTCTCCAAAGCTGATTTTGAGCTCCTAAAAACAGAGGTGGCTAACTTCACATCACCCATGTCAATGGAAAATAGATGCATGGCTGCTGAATCATACACCAGTGCACTGTACAAACACGTATATAAATGGATGGAACTAGCCATACCCAACAGAACCAAGACACTCTCCTCCAAACAAAGTAAGCCAATCTGATGTTCCCCCTGCCATTAAAAACTCTGCAACAGAAGGAGAAAATCTGTTTCAAGAAAAGGTGACATCCCTAGACTGGGAAAGCTCCCTTACTAGCCTCAAGAAAAAGTTGAGATCCCTCATCAAAACCTCTAAAGCCAGCTATGAAGGCAGAATTGTGGCAGACACTAAAAACAACCATAAAGCCTTCTATAATTATATCAAGAATCTCCATGACAATACCCAGGTTTGCTCAGAGTTACTGCACAATGGTACCTCCTATACTGAGCCAACAGATATTGCCAACATACTGGCTGACAGATTCAGTGACAACTTTATCCTTCTCTCCCCCCTTAAAGGACCAATCATAATACTGGAGGAATGCCAGGCACCCAGCATTACTGTACCACAGGTTAAAGCTGCATTGTCCAAGGCCAAGAATACAGCTTCCATGGGACCCAGCAATATCCCTGGATGTGTTTTACATGAACTGCAAAGTGAACTGGCACCACATCTGTGTGCCCTGTTTAATCACAGCCTCACCACAGGCTTTGTCCCTACCGAATGGCACACTGCTATAGTCTTCCCTTTCCATAAAGGGGGAGTGACTACAGACCCTGGTAATTATCACCCCATTAGCCTGATGAGTCTGATATGTAAGGCTATGGAGTGCATCATCATGGACCTAATTAACAAGGATATAGGGAATCTCCAAACTCTATATCCCACACAATTTGGTTTTGTGAAAGGTAGATCATGCCTGCTGAACCTGGTTGACTTCTTTGAGTCAGTCACCAGAGCTGTGGATGAGGGCAAGACAGTTCATACAGCCTACCTCGATCTAGCCAAGGCCTTTGATACCATTCCTCACTCAGGAATTATTGATAAACTCACTAAACTAAGCATCAACCCCTATATCACTAATTCAGATGCAAATTGGCTCGCAGATAGAACCCACAGTGTAAAAGTAGCAGACTCCAAGTCAGACTGCCGACCAGTCACGAGTGGAGCCCCACAGGGATCTGTCCTGGGTCCTCTTCTGTTTGGCATCTACTTCTCAGAAGTCCAGGCCAACACAGAAGGACTCTGACTGACTAAGTTTGCAAACGGCTGCAAGCTGGAGCCAATATTAACTCCTCAAGTGATGCAGACATCCTGCAGAAAGGCCTCACTGAGACCAATGACCAGTGTTGAAACCATGGCCTTAAGCTTAATGCCAAAAAAATGCATCATCATCCCCTTTAGGAAAAACTCAATTCCCACTAATTACCACATCAGTGGGAGCCCACTGAACACTGAAGATGTTATAAGAGATCTGGGGACACAGGTTGACAGAAACCTCTCCTTCGACCACCACATTGCCACTGTGGTCAGAAAGTCCTTCTGTGTGGCACATCTCATTACCAAGGGTTTTGCATCCAGGAAAAAAGAGGTCATCATCTTTCACTACTCTTCCCACATTAGGCCACTCATCGAGTATAATACTCCATTTGACATGTACCTCACTAAACATATGCAACAGCTGGAAAGGCCACAAAAGTACCTCATGAAGAGGATCCTAGGCCTTAATCACATGCCCTACATGGACAGTCTCAAAAAAGTCCAGCTATTCCCTGTCTCGTATCATCTACTAAGAGGCGATCTCTGCAAGAGATACAAAGCCATGTCTGACACAGCTCTGTTAGAAATGCTACATCTAAATAAATCCCAATCCCCACCACACCACATGCTCCAGCAACCTCAACCTCATTACCACAATCAACAGAACATGCTGGAGGGACAGGTTCATAACCCATAGACTGCCCATGCTCTGGAATAGACTTCCCATGCATGTCAAGCAGAGCACCTCACTTGCCCTTTTCAAGAGAAATCTTGATGAGTGGATGGGAAATAGAAAGCTCATGCCAGGGATCACTCCAGTGGCTCTACTTGATAGAGGCACTGGGAACTAACATCGGGTGGCACAATGCCAGGACAGTTCTATGGGCTAGGCTTGTAAAGGCTCCAAGGCCATTAGCTTAGTATTCACCTATGAACCTATGAACTGATTGTTTTTGGTAGTAAACCATCTGCTGGGGGGAGTAACTGCATTCCACTGAAGTACCTGATTGTCCTCCCCTCATCTCAGATGTTTCTCCAGTTACTATAGCATTACTTCAAAGCCAAAATCACTGCAATACTGCCTTTTGCAGTTAACTTAGATGTACGTTAACAGCAATTTATCAGCTTGTGTTACTGTCTTTAAAATTATCAGGATTTGTCTTATCTCCTGTTTTAATAAAATGACTGAGCACTTTTGTCTCAACAGAGACTTCATCAGAATAGCATAAGCAGATAGGCCAACTATTTTTATAATGTTGAAAAGGCAGTCCTTAAGCCAACACTTTTTATACTGTTGAAAAGGCAGTGCTTTGATGCAAACAGGTACACAGGTACTTGGTGATTAAATGAACTTTTCTTAAAGGCACAGGTCTCCATAACACATGAACCATCATTTAATGTCTAAATCTATTGATAACTAAAGCACATTGGTAAAACCAAATTAGTATATTTACAATCTGTCAGCCCTAATATTAAGTACTGGTGCAACTGATACATATTCACTTAAATTTGGAGGAAATGTAGCACAAAGTCTAAGCTGCCACATAAGTTCTCTACGCTAGCTCTTCCAGTCACCCCCAGATTAATGCTGATAATTTCCAAAGGATTCCCTTTATATGCTTGAAATCCTGAAATATCGAATTTCAGAATCTCAAGCCCATAAAGTGGAAAAGCTAAAACACCGAACACTCAGAAGCACGAAATTCAAAATCGCGACTTCTATACTACACACACAGACACACATACACATACACATACACACACCTTCTTCCCCACAAACAAACACACAACCCAATCCTATCTACAAGCAGAGGGGCAAGCCCCCTGCACCCTCACATGTGGGGGTCTGCACCGCCCACACCCCCCCCACTTAAATATACTAACTCCAAGGTCGCACTACATACACAAACACACGAAACACAACCACACAAGCTACAGCCCCCTCGCACACACACACCACAGTAACAAAACACACTAACACACACTACAGCCCCAACCCAAAACCCTTAAAACATAAACACTTACCTGAATCCATGAATACAGCGCAGCACTAGAACTGCTAATTCAACATCTCCAAAATGCAAGATTTTGAATTTTGCACTTCTGAGTGTTCACTGTTTTAGGTTTTCCACTTTATGGGCTCGAGATTCTGAAATTCGATATTTCAGGATTTCAAGCATATAAAGTGAACCCTTTATAAAACACCAAAGGAAAACGTTTTAAAACCAGAACAGCCTGTAGAATGTTTGTATAATGCATTGGTTCTTTCTGGTTTGCAATATCATAGATGTGCTCATATGTTCATGTTATAAGTGATCTTTCAGTTTTGCCTATATAATGTGCTGTACATTGATCACACTTTGCTTAATAAACAACCTTGGATTATTGCAGTTACCTTTTTGAAAGATAAAATTACTTTTAAGAATGTTGTCCAGTAAAAGAGTTTGCACCTTTGTAATGTATGAACACTGTTTGCAACAACCACAAGAAGTTGTCCCCACTACTTGGGGTAAAATCCCTGAAATTTTATTTTCAAATATTTGTTTGAAATTTTTAGCTGTTTTAGTAATAAATGTTGGTGCTGCCCTCACCATATTATGACTGTCTTTATTAACTTAAAAAATGTTACAGTGACATTTAACTATATCTCTAGTATCACTTGAAAAATGGTTGTGTTGGATGGTAAATACTTTTTCATATTTCACCTCACTAGTATTTTAGGGTGGCTTACAGAGCCCTAGACATAATAGGGGTTTGAATCCCTCCTCCCCCTAGCCATAGCCATCATGCACTTATTTGATCAAGTTGTTAACTAGAGTCTCTGGATATCCCCTTACAATAAACATATGTTTAAGTTTCAAAGTTTGTCCCACATCTCTTCATACTGGGATGTCATTCTTGCAACACAAATAGCCCAACCTTTTACTAAACTTTTCTTTTGAAAAAAAAAAGGATGACAAATAAAAAAGTTTAAGTAGACATTGTAAAAAGTTTCTTTTCTGTAAAATATTAGATCTAAACTCCTGTAGTGTGTGGGATATTAGGGTATCCAAATAATTAATATTTTCTTTATTCCAGCTGTAGGAGAACTTTAAATATTGAGTGGTACTGTTCAGGTAGGTGAGGAAGGAATGAATTTCATTCTCTGTGCCATCCCAAAAGATAAAGATATAATCCAAAAATGTAATGTACAGGTGAAGGATCTTAAAACCTACTAGAAAATACATACTGATGTTCCCACCCTAATAACACAGTATTGGAGAAAACTGGAGTGACACCCTTAATTTGTTGAAAGTACTCACCTTCAAAAATATAAAATTAATTTCCAACATCAGTGACATAAATTCCACCAGTAAAAAACTCTATCATGAGACAGTGAGGAAAACGTATGGAGAATACTGTGTAGCATTTCTAGTCCTTCATGTTTAGGAACGACAGAAAAATCAATGACATCTGTTGTCAAGAAAATTAAATCCTTTATCCAATAGCTATTCTTTAGGTGTCTCAGGAAATCTCATGAGTCTTTTATAAGGTGATATGTTGCTTCAATCAAGGGTTTCACCTATTAGGGAACAAGTGCTGCAATAGGGTGTGATTTCAACCCCTGTGCTGAGACAATGGGTCAAAAGGGGGGGGTATGCTCATCTTTGTGGTTCTTTGGAATGCCAAAAATAGTGCGGATGATAGGCTTAGCCTTGGAAAGAAATTTAGAAGTCTCTACATCAATACACTGGTCCAGAATGTACTCCTTCAAATAAGAGTTAATTCTCTGGTGGTTGATGTTAATCTGATTTCTGGATGTGGGGGAATATGTATCTGTGTTGTGTAAACTGTCTGACATCACATTTAAATAATCATGCACCTCAAATAAAACACCACCACCCCCATTGTTGGGCTTCATTATTCGTATATTACTGTCTTTTCTGAATGAGTCTAAAAGTTCTTTTTCTCTTTTAGTAAGATTAATATGACTTAATATTAGGGCTAACAGGATTGTTAATATGTTACTTGTTTTTACCAATGTGCCTTATTTACTAATAGATTTGCACATTAAATGATGTTTCATGTGTTATGGAGGCTTCTGCCTTTAAGAAAAGTGCATTTAATCATCAAATATCCTGTGGATCTGTTTGCATCAAAGCACTGCCTCTTCAACAGTATAAAAAGTGTTGACTTATCTGCTCATGTCATTCTGATGAAGTCTCTCTGTTAAGATGAAAGCACTCAATCATTTTATTATTTTATTTATTTTAATAAAATTTATTATTTGTAACCAGTGATTGGATCCTCAGTGGCATTGCTTATATCTGGATTCTGAGTTTGGTTAACATGACACTGCACCTTTCCACTTTTTCCTGTTCTATCTCCTATTTTGCGGCAACTTTACAGATAGCTTTCCTGGCACTTACTCTACCATGGGATGACTCTGCTCCCCTGCCCTACCCCTAATTCCTATCTACCCCCATTACATCTACACTTGTACCTCACTTAGTCTACCTCCCCTACTCACTCTCCTATCTTGTACCTAACTTTCTATCCAAACTGTTGTTTTTATCCCTTCTCCACCCACTTCTGCTCTAAATTCCTTCTCAAATCTCCTTCTGCTCCATTACCATCAATATGTGCCTATTCTTCACACTATCACTACTCATTACCTCACCTAAACATACTGCAAAATTTTTGCAACACTAACCATGCTATTTACTTTATGTATCACTTTATTCATCCTCCTCCTCTCATTCCTAACATCACCACCAGTAGTAGTAATAAATAAGTTCACCTCAACCTTCATTCTCACCAATCAAGCATCTTCCCACTTGCTACTCAAAAATATCTTCAAGCTTATTTCCCATAACTCCATTCCACTGTTGTAACCCCAACATACTAAGAAATGTCAGTCCCAATGTTAGATTAATGCTTCTACCCATCTCTGCTAAAAATACCATAATAAACAAACCTTGTTTCTCCACCATACACCAATGTCATGACATCCACCCCAACCCAAGCCCCAATCAAACACAAAGCCATAAAATACACCCTAAAAGTTTAACAATAGTCATTCTAAACATTAGAAGCTTATGCAAAAAGTCACAGTTTTTCATGCCTGGATGATCCAACACAATCCAGGTACCCTAGCCACAACTGAGACATGGTAAAGCCTAAAATAAAAGATGCTTAAATCCTATCCCTTGGTTATAAAATTATTAGGTTCAATAGAAAACATAAAAAGCAGGTGGAATAGCTATAATCTTTCCAAATATGCTCACAGTAACTCCATATACAGGTACAATACCAACTTTGGAAAAGCAGAAACTCTAATCTCATTCCAAAAACTTAATAGATCCCAAAGCATATGCATTGGTGTGTTATATATACCCCCAGGACAGAACATTCCAATACTTGAAAATATTCTATCCTGGATAGCAGATACAATCAGAAATGAAATTATCCTCCTGGGTGATGTAAACATTGATTGGCAGTCTTTATCCACAAATTCTGTGATCAACAGCATGAACGTCTTTGGATTCACTCAACGTATTAATACACCAGCAAGGCATGACAAAAATATCTCCCAACAATATATCCTGGATTGGATTCTGGTTATACACCCATATAATTTTACTTGATAAGGTACCCTCCCTGATACACTATGTGATTACCTGCCAGCTTATCCGTACTGGAGTATTACACAACTAACAAAAGAAACATAAGCTCAAAACTACCTGTAACCTCTTCATATTCTCCAAGTAGTCTTACATTGAATCTCTGAAGGCAGTTAACTGGTCCAACCTAAAAAGGTTCCCCTTAAATGATGCAGTTGAATACTTCAATGCAGTATTTTTAAACATTCTTAACACCTTAGCCCTACAGCGTACAAATGAATTAAAAACAACCATATCCCATGGCTCATCAAACAATGGGAACTCCTTATGAAAGACAGAGACAAAGCATGGATTAACTGGCAAAAGAATAAAAATACAAAAAATTTGCAACTATTCAGACAACTATGAAAGCAAGTCAAGAAACAAGTTAATAAAGATAAAAAGTTTTATTATACCCAGCTACAAGATAGCCATAAAAACAACCCTAAAAAATTCTGGTCCTCCATATTCTCTCATCAGCCCAGGTACAAAAAAGAATCCCATGCCATACCCAGACATTTCCCCTCTTCAAACAGCCACCTGTTTCAGTACATTCTTCATAGAATGCATAGCCAACTAAACCTCAGACTCACTTAACACACCCCCTTCCACACAGCCAGCTTTCTCTACCTTAGACCCTAGCACATTTCCTTCACAAAACTCACCTATCTGCAACCAGTCTGATACACATGCAGACAACTGCAAATGCTTTACCTTTCAACCAGCTTCTGTAACTCTCATAAAAAAGCTTTTATGTAAACTAAAACCTTTTTCCTCCTCAGCAGAAAACCCTCCCCCAGAATACCTAAATCTAGCTGCAGATTCAATAGTATACACAATCAGCATTTTTACTAATAGATCAAACACAAAATCCTGTATCCCTAACTTGTGGAAAATGGTGCACATTACTACCTTACATAAAGGATGTAATTCCACTAACATTCTAAATTTCTGTCCCTTAACCATCCTATCTCCCTTCTCTAAAATCCTTGAAGGATGTAGTCATCAGCAATTTCTCCACTATCTCTTACAAAATAAGCTACTCACCAATGTACACTGGGATGCACAAGCCAGTGCATTTCTTTGTGCCAGTCCCAAGCCCGGATAAATGGGGAGGGTTGCATCAGGAAGGGCATCCAGTGTAAAATTATGCCAAATCATACATGCAGACAAAAGTACACATGTACATACCGTATCAGTCGAGGCCCGGGTTAACAACGACTGCCACCAGTAGTGTTGGCCAACAGGGTGCTGGTGGAAATTGGGCTACTGTTGGCCGAAGGAGGAGAAGAGGCAGAAGGCATGGCCGAAGGCAGGTAAAGGCTAGAACTGTGATAGTGAGGGTCGGAACTTTGAATGTTGGCAGTATGACTGGTATAGGGAGAGAGCTAGCTGATATGATGGACCGAAGGAAGGTTAGCATATTGTGTGTGCAAGAGACCAGATGGAAGGGGGGCAAGGCTAGGTGTATCGGAGGTGGGTTAAAATTGTTTTATCATGGTGTGGATGGGAGGAGAAATGGCGTAGGCATTTTCCTGAAGGAACAGTATGCTAAGAGTGTTTTGGAGGTGAAAAGAGTGTTGGATAGAGTGATGTTTATGAAGCTGGAAACTGATGGTGTAATGATGAATGTTGTTAGTGCATATGCTCCACAAGATGGGTGTGCGATGGATGAGAAAGAACATTTTTGGAGTGAGTTGGATGAAGTGGTGATGACTGTACCCAAGGGTGAGAGACCGGTGATTGGAGCAGATTTCAGTGGGCATGTTGGTGAAGGAAACAGAGGGGATGAAGAAGTGATGGGTAGGTATGGTGTTAAGCAAAGGAATGCAGAAGGTCAGATGGTAGTGGATTTTGTGAAAAGGATGGACACGGCTGTGTTGAATACATATTTTAACAACAGAGAGGAGCATAGGGTGACATACAAGAGTGGAGGAAGATGCACACAGGTGGATTATGTCTTATGTAGAAGGGCCAGTCTGAAGGAGATTGGAGGCTGTAAAGTGGTGGCAGGGGAAAGTGTAGTTAGGCAGCATAGGATAGTGGTTTGTAGGATGACATTGGTGATCAAGAAGAGGAGGATGAGTGTGAGGGCAGCACCAAGGATCAAATGGTGGAAATTGAAAAATGGTAATTGTGAGGTGATGCTCAGGGAAGAGTTAAGACAGGCACTGGGTGGCAGTGAAGAGTTACCGAATAGCTGGGTAACTACAGCAGAGCTAGTAAGAGAGATGGCTAGAAAGGTGTTTGGTGTGACATCTGGAAAGAGGAAGGAGGACAAGGAGACCTGGTGGTGGAATGAAGAAGTACAGGAGAGTATACAGCGAAAGAGGTTGGCGAAGAAGAAATGGGATTGTCAGAGAGATGAAGAAAGTAGACAAGAGTATAAGGAGATGAGGTGCATGGCAAAGAGAGAGGTGGTGAAGGCTAAGGATAAGGTGTATGGTGAGTTGTATAAAAGGTTGGACACTAAGGAGGGAGAAAAGGACCTGTACCGATTGGCTAGACAGAGGGACCGAGCTAGTAAAGATGTGCAGCAGGTAAGGGTGATAAAGGATAATGAGGGAAACTTACTCACAAGCGAGAAGAGTGTGTTGAGCAGATGGAAAGACTACTTTGAGGGGCTGATGACTGAAGAGAATGAGAGGGAGAGAAGGTTGGATGATGTGTGGATAGTGAATCATGAAGTGCAGTGGATGTTGGGAAGGTGGCCTAATGGTTAAGGTGCTTGCCTTGCAAGCGCAAGGTGCAAGGTTTGAGTCTCACAAGGGATAATTGGCTAGGCTGAAAATGGCTCTCAAGGGCAGTTAGCTTAGTACTAAGCTATGAACCTATGACCCTATTAGCAAGGAGGAAGTAAGGGTAGCTATGAAGAGGATGAAGAATGGAAAGGCTGTTGGTCCAGATGACATACTTGTGGAAGCATGGAGGTGTTTAGGTGAAATAGCAGTGGAGTTTTTAACTAGATTGTTTAATGAAATCATGGAAAGTGAGAGGATGCCTGAGGAATGGAGAAAAAGTGTTTTGGTACTGATTTTTAAGAATAAGGGTTATGTGCAGAGCTGTAGTAACTACAGAGGGATTAAATTGATCAGTCACAGCATGAAGTTATGGGAAAGAGTAGTGGAAGCTAGGTTAAGAAGGGAGGTGATGATTAGTGATCAGCAGTATGGTTTTATGCCAGGAAAGAGCAGTACAGATGTGATGTTTGCATTGAGAGTGTTGATGGAGAAGTACAGAGAATGTCAGAAGGAGATACATTGTGTCTTTGTGGATTTAGAGAAAGCATATGACAGGGTGCCTAGAGAGGAGTTGTGGTATTGTATGAGGAAGTCAGGAGTGTCAGAGAAGTATGTAAGAGTAGTACAGGATATGTATGAGGGTAGTTTGACAGCGGTGAGGTCTGTGGTGGGGAGTGACGGATGCATTTAAGGTGGAGGCAGAATTACATCAAGGTTCAGCTCTGAGCCCTTTCTTATTTGTAATGGTGATGGACAGGTTGACAGATGAGATCAAACAGGAGTCCCCGTTGACTATGATGTTTGCAGATGACAACGTGATCTGTAGTGAGAGTAGGGAACAGGTGGAGGAGACCCTGGAGAGGTGGAGATATGCTCTAGAGAGAAGAGTAATGAAGGACAGCAGGACTAAGACAGAATATATGTGTGTGAATGAGAGGGAGGACAGAGGAATGGTGAGGATGCAGGGAGTAGAGGTGCCGAAGGTCGATGAGTTTAAATACTTGGGATCAACACTTCAGAGTAATGGTGAGTGTGGAAGAGAGGTGAAGAAGAGAGTACACGCAGGATGGAGTGGGTGGAGAAGAATGTCAGGAGTGATTTGTGACAGATGAGTACCAGTAAGAGTGAAAGGGAAGGTCTACAAGAGGGTAGTGAGACCAGCTATGTTATATGGGTTGGAGACAGTGGCATTGACAAAAAGGCAGGAGTCAGAGCTTGACATGGCAGAGTTGAAGATGTTAAGATTTACACTGGGTGTGATGAGGATGGACAGTATTAGGAATAAATATATTAGAGGGTCAGCCCAGGTTGGAAGGTTTGGAGACAAAGCCAGAGAGGCAAGATTACATTGGTTTGGACATGTGCTGAGGAGGGATGCAGAGTATATTGGGAAAAAGATGCTAAAGATGAAGCTGCCAGGTAACAGAAAAAGAGGAAGGCCTAAGATAAGGTTTATGGATGTGGTGAGAGAGGACATGCAGGTGGTTGGTGTGACAGAGCAAGATGCAGAGGACAGGAAGAAATGGAAACAGTTGATCTGCTATGGCGACCCCTGACGGGAGCAGCCGAAAGAAGAAGAAGACCAATGCACAACATGGATTTTAGTCAGAGCACAGCATCTCTACTGCATTACTATCATTTACATACACTGTCAATAAAGCTCACAACTCTAATAAACTTGTATCTGCAGTATTTCTAGATCTATCAAAAGCCTTTGATATAGTCTCTCACAGTAAACTCCTCAATCAACTTTCCACCCTGGGTTTAGCACCTCCATCTATTCAGTAGTTCTCTAGCTACCTTGCCAACAGGCAACAAGCTGTAGAATGGCAAGGATCCCTCTCTGCATACCTTGCCACTTCCACATGAATTCCACAAGTATCGACAATTGGCCCTCTACTATTCAATATTTTTTTCAATAAGCTACATTAATCTTCTTGTGAAGGCACCTTGATTCAATAAACAGATAACTCTACCATCAAATGCTCTTCAAACACTTTAACTCACCTCCAAGAAATCATTCAACAAACTGTCATCTCCTTTGAAACCTGTCTTACAATGGCACAACTCCTACTCAATCCTCCAAAAAAACAAACTCCTCTTCTTTAGCCAAAATCTCACACCCGTAACAAACCATCTTTCAAAATCTTTTCAGCAAATAGCACTGAAATTAGTTAGTCCACCATACCAAATTTTATAATAGATGGTAATCTTAAATTTGGCCTCCACATCCAAAGCAGTATCAAGAAAACCCACCAAAAGCTAGGCATGATATACAGAAGCAAGCATTTTCTAACCACACCCACAAAATTTACTGTAGTCAAAACTGGCCTTCTTCCCTTCCTACTCTATGGAGGACTAATTTTAACTAAATTACAATCCTCCATAAAAAACAAACTTGCAAACTGCTATAACAAAATTGCCAAGTTTGCTACTTATTCATCCTCCTTTACCCATCACTGTAAAGCCCCTCACACCCTTAGCTGGCAAGAACTCCCCCTACATCTCTCCTACATTCAACTTAAAACAATACATAAGATCATACACAAACCATTAGCCTGCCCAGCTCTTTCCACTTTAATTAACATGCATTTTACAAAAAGAAGTCTTAGATCAATAGACAAACAACTGCTCACCATAAATAAGCAGAATAAATCCCCTGGGTAAAGCCTATGCTCAAACACAGTAGTAAAAACCACCAAAACTATTTCTAACCTACCCATTTTTAAATTCTCCCTCAAAGAATACCTTACAAAATCTTGGAACTGCTCCTGTGCTAATTCTGTCTGAACTTACTCACTATACTTCACTCACCCCCTTCAACGTAGATTATACTTCACAATCCTCTTCAGGCTCCTACTCCACTCCCTTTTGTTTTCCCCACTACCTTACCTGATTTAATTAATCTCTGCAGACCTTTTCTATACCTCTTTCCTCCCTACTCACCTAAAGTACATGAAGACACCCTACTCTGCACTCATCTTATAATCTTTTTCTCTTAATCCTTCTTCCTTTGATAACCATAATATGAACACCTCTCTCATACTAAAACATCACTCAATTTCACCTCAGTGTTTCTAACTATGTAATCTCTGATCATCCCTTTAAGTATCTTATTAAAATTGACTCAGGTCTCATTTACCACATACTAATCTATGTAACAAATAATATAGCTACTGAATTTCTCCTCACATGTCCTCTTCAGCTCATGTTATTCCCCTGAATTCATGAAGCTTGCACCAGGTGCAGGCATAGCATAGGCGGCATAATGCCAAATATGTCCGCCGAGCGATTCAGGTATGAACCAATCCCACGTGCACTACCGGCGTACGCCAGAGCTATGCAGCACTCGGCATAGGTATGCAAATCACCCCATGCGCAGTGTCACACCATGATAATGAAGGCATACAGTGATTCACGAAGTGGTGCAGGAGTAGCGCAAGCCCATGGAAATGTAAACCAAAAAACATGGTTTACATTTTCCCAAACAGAACATCGAAGTTATGGAAGCGGACCACACACATGTATTACAAAGTTAACATATGCCAATGGAGAAATACACAGCCAATGGCACAAGAAAAGATGCACAATACCTAAAAAACAACATTTAATGTCATGTCCACAGTAACGCACAGTACAACCGCAGGGCATGTGTGTGCAAACAGGAATACAAAGGAAATATATAAAAATGGCAGAAAATTGCAATGAAAGACAAATCAGGATTGCACCATAATATGCAATGGTAGGCATGGCACACCACAAGCAAGGCGCAAGGGTTGCTAACTATGAATTAGAAGTCAATGCCATGCAAATGAGGCAGGTAATACTGAATCGCAAACGTCCTGCCAGATTAAGGATGTACCTGACGGCGCAGCACTATAACACCGAGGAGTGTATCAAAGGTGATACATGACATCAGCAGAGGGGTGTGCCACCGTATCAGTAAGCACATTGGAGCAATGCAAATCTGGCCTGGCCATTGCTCAGCAAAGCTGAAGGACAGGGGTGGGGAGGAGGGTATAAAACTGTTTAGCTGAGAGCACACATGGTGCCCGAAAGCGCATGTGTACAGGGATGAACTCGTGCCCGAAACCCGGTAAGCAGATGCACATGCCACGAACAATAGTACAAACAGGAAGGTCATGAGAAGAAAAGAAGGAAATGCCGAAGCAGGGTAATTGGCGTAGTAAGGAGCAATTAACACCAATCAACACACGTCGGCCAATCGACGGCAGTAGACAAGCCTGCATGCAGAAACCTGCAAAACAGGATAGGGGAGGCATAGGATTGCAAAGAAAGGTGTGGAGGACCCGGAATGCAAAGATAGGAGAACTGTCATAGCAGAGCAAAGCAAACACACAGTAGATCAGCAATAGCTCACATTAAGCAAGATAAGCCAGGTCTAGGAAAGTACAAATGAAAGCAGGCAGCTGGATGCATGCCAGCAAATGGTAGGTGTAACATGCACAAATGCAAACGGAAGGGCAGGAGGTAATCACGGCATCCAAATGTAATGCAACACCAAAGGCAGCACAATAGCAGTTTTGTACATAAAACACAGAAGATACCCTGTATCCACGATCGTACATACACACCCTATGACATCATCAGTGTTCACAGCAGAACAGTATAAAGTGTGAAAGCACCCAACACACACCTGTGTATTCCCAAACACCGCACCATAGGTGTAAACAGACAGGGAACTTTTAAAATGTACATGTTGGGAGCTGCCATAGCTGTAATTCATCAGCATGTGCCGACGGTGTTGTGGAGGATGATGCCGACAACCGCCGTAGGCCTCGGAGGAGGAGAAGAGTGTTCAGACCAAGGGTAACCTACTAGGGGCTACATGATCTGGAGATAGTAGAGAGTTACAAGGTGGACAGGGACATCTTACAGCAAATAGTAGAGCTGTGCCAGCCATGCCTGAGAACCAGAAACAACAGAGGGGAACCCATCCCAGTGGACACGAAGGTATGTGTAAGCTTGCGAATACTAGCCACAGGTACCTTTCAAAGGCCAACTGGAGATATAATGGGGATCTCACAGGCATCGGCATCCATGGTACTACACCAGTTCCTGGATGGCATGTTACCACATGCCAATGAGCATATACACTTCCCCCAAACTCAGGAGGAGTTGGCCAGCAATATGCGTCACTTCCACCATGTGGCAAACTACCTGGAGGTACTGGGTGCGATAGACTGCATGCATATACAAATTAAGTCACCACCCAGTGAGTATGGTAGGCGCTACATAAACCGCAAGGGATTCCACTCCATCAACTGCCAGGTCGTGTGCAATGCCCAGGGCATTAACATGGATGTGTGTGCTGGCAGCCCTGGAAGCTACAACGACTCCCATATCTGGCATGCCTCACAGCTGTATCAGGTATTTGTCAGGGGGGACATCCCACAAGGTCACCTTGTGGGGGATGCTGGCTATGCACTGGAGCCGTGGATGATGACCCCCATCAGAAATGCACACACACCAATGCAAGAATGCCATAATGAGGCACATGCACAAACCAGAATCATCATAGAGTGTGTGTTCGGGATGCTGAAATCACGGTTCCGGTGCTTGGACACATCTGGTGGAGCCTTGCAGTACTCTCCAGGCACGTGTGCCCATATCTTCATAGTATGTGCCATGCTACATAATATGATCCTGTGGAAACAGCTGCAGCAGGGTCATAATGGGGGTGGGCCTCACAGCCCACCGCAAGTGCCAAGGCCAACACAGGCACAGAGGGATCCAGACCACGGACACACTGTGCCAGCCCCAGTAGGTAGACGGAGGCATGCCCAATATGCCTACGCCTTGGCAAAGAGGGAACGTATAGCACATACCTTGACAGTGTAGGCTCCCACGGACTGACACCCCTCCCCACCTGCACACAGTAACATGGATGGCACACAAACATGACTACCTGTAAATTGTGATATATAGGTGGCCCACTGTGGAATCCTACATAGGCAGCCCTCAAACATTGTACACACAGCAGCCATGGGAACACGGAACTGTCAACACCTGAACAGTAGATGTGCCCGTCAGCATCTCTCGGTGCTGTGTGTATAGGTTCCCAGGTACATCGGTAGGTAAACACCCGATTGTTAGAGGCAAAACACCGAACGGGGCAAACAGTGACACCCATCGCCACAACATCGAGTAAGCAACTGTCGCGTACTGGAGCAGAGGCAATTGCGGGAGCACATGTGTGTAAGCACTGTCCTACACACAGTCATCATGGATTACCCGCCGCGTTACTGAGGGGCTCCACAAAATGTAATCATGGATGTAGTGTCAAGGCAGGAGATGTAACCATGACAGGCATTAGTCACCCTGGCATGCTGCATCCATGGTCGTATGAAGGTGTAGCAAATTATCGGGTGTACCTAATTGTGATATACATACCCAGTGCTGGAGTACAGCCAGTAAACATCACACGGACATACCATTAACTGAACCCATCAAGTTGTAAACTAATGGAGTCATCCATGTGAGTGTAGTGTGGAGTAACTGCTGTAGTGTACTGCACATACAAATTTACATAATTTGTGTACAACCCCCAGATGTCCAAGTGGTACATGCAGTGACTGTCGTGCATGTTCCCGGTCCCACGTCCCGCAAGGGATGTAGCATAATCCCGATGGCATGGGTAATGCAGTCCGGATGCAGGTCATCAGAATATGTGTAGCGCACGTTAGTGGGAATAAGCGTTGCCCACAGCTGGTAAGCGATGTTTAAATACGACTATACGGATATGCGCGAAACAGGGCTAAGTGTCACCAACCACTGCACAGATCACGGTCAATGATGCACAGAACAGGTGACACCAGCATTAGTCATCCCCGAACAAATAGCGCCTGCTCTGAAAGGTAAAACGACCACTGCCAGGAGTGGAACAGGCAGTCATGTACACAATCACCCAACACTATTGCTAGGCAAGATGTATGTACGATAGGGTTGCCACAGTTGAAATGACCAATGTGGGACATACGCCAGATGTCAGCAGGACGACACACACCCGGCCAGGATGAAAACCAGAACAACAGTGTTTTGCATAGATAAAAAGCTTAAAGTTTAGTAATGGTCGCAGGTACGTGTTCCATGTCCTGTAAAATGTCGGTGGGTCAGATACAGAATAAGGGTGACATGCAACAATGAGATAAACTATAGGGAATATGTTTGTCCCAAAGTCGCAGGACATTTGCTATGATCACAAATATTTTGCAGGACACAACTGCACAAAGAGGGATTGTCCCTCGCAAAGTGGGATGGGAGGTAATCTTAACCTATGGCAGGTGTGTAATGTGACAGGTACAGACACAAACATGCGGAGTCTAGGAAACACAGTATACACTGACAAACACACAATGAAAGGCGTAGCGTGCCTGTCACCACCCCTGTCCGAGATATGTATATAAATATATATATATATATATATATATATACACATACAGATATATATATGTATATATATATATATATATATATATATATATATATATATATATATATATATATATATATATCTACACATATATAATACAGATAGAAAGGGCAATAGTGTGATATATGTCGATATACAAGGGGTCACTGGTATCTGCAAATATATAGATAGGTCGACGACATTCAAAACACCTTTGAGGTACAAATAAACAGGATACCGCCAACTATGGAACGTGTCACACACCGGCACGTGTAACCAGGAGGATGAAAGACAGAAAGAACACAGTATTGGAACAGTAGAACCACGAGCAATAGGACGATAGTAAGGACATGTAGTCACCGCTGTTGGCGGTGCGGACCATGTAGGTACCGTGTACAACTGTGGTCGTGTGTGATGTAGCCTGTGTATGTGTGTGATGAGGGTGCCATGTGTGTTCCCATGTGACTAAAGTGTGTCGTGTGTGTCTGCATAGTGTGTCTGTAGGTGGCAACTCAGAGATAGATGACTACGGTAGGTGCGGGTATAGCTATCCGTCCTGACATGAAACATTAGAAAGGGCAATTGTCTGTGAGTGTAGGACATTAGTATGTCCCACATAATATGCAATAGTTGCAGGAAATATTCATGCCTGTATGTAAGAAACGGAAATGTTACATGCAAACCGATACGTAGTGAAGGACCAAGAACAATAGTTTTGTAATGAGGATAAAAGTATGTGCTATCCTGTGTACTGACCGTGGCCATATGTCAGCCTGTAAACACCACTGTGTGACCCGCAAGTGTCCAACTATGGCCATATGAAAAGGTGGCAAGCCATGTGACAGAGGGTCTGACATCAACACCCCTGCAATGACAGCAAATATCTGGGGCAGACATACACGGGATAGCGTTCATTTACAAATATCTCTGTACATATCGCCGTGCATCCGGAGGTATGGAAGTATCAACATATTGAAACCAATTAACAACGGCCCACAGTAAATTCCCATAATAGAAGTCTATTAAGTGATAGCACTGTAATTAGGGAAGGGGCCCACACACATATATATGGACTACGTGGAAATGCAAGCCCCACAAAACCGTATGTGCTACGTACACCCGCCTACATCCCCCACACTGTAAACAATAGCAATACAGACCATAACCACAGCCCAAACATCTAGTTAGTCAATTACATCTGCTGAACCATTGATATACCTTGCGAGAGACATTTAAAGGCGCCGTGCAAAATTGTATCCGTCGTATAACGGAACAAATGGCGATGTTACAGGTGTTTGCAATAGTCCTTCATCAGACGGGTGGGATGACAGGTACAGTCACAGGTAGAATCACACACAATCTACGGGGGACATGACCTCAAAATAGACTTGGCTCTACACAAAGCAGATGCAATTACACACAACAAAACACAATACAGGCCGTCTCCCCGAAGGCAGGGCAAATGGCCAACGCCCAGATGGAGAATTCAATTATACCCCACTGCTGCCATGTAATTGGCAAATGGAGTAGCTGCACAGCTGATGTGCACGTAATTAGTCACACCGGACCACCAATTGGCGGCAGTAAACCACATGTTGCAGGTATAGACGTATATAAGGATGACTTGCCAGATATGCAAACTGTATGCTCATACCGTATAACAGTTGAAAGAGTGATACAGAGGAGCGAGATAGAGAAGAAACACCAGAATGATATCAAGGTATGTATAACACTTAACTGTATGTACAGTATGTTCTGAATTACATAATGTCAGTGTATGCATAGCCTGGTTTGCAGTAATTAACAGTGTCTGCCATGCATAAAGTGGGGAATGGTATTTATGTAGTGATGTCTCACTGATCGTACCAATGCTTGTAGAAGATGTGCTTCTAGCAGTGGGCCACACGGTAAACAGCACAGACACCACAAGGGATGCAACATGACGGCGTTAAACAGAACAATGTCATACGACCTGCCGTCACTGGCAGGGTATGTCCAATAAGTACGTGCCATAGCAGGGGATAGTATATGTAGATATACTGTAACAGTACGCATGTGTATGTGCATATAACGTCAATGACATGTCTAAGGTGGACCCTCTGTGCAAGTAATGGTTGAATTATGGGATACCATGTAAAACATGTGTAATGTATAGTACAGCAGATTGATACGTCAGATATGTTACACAGGAGAACAGGCATATGATGCATAACAAAGGTATCATATAGTGATGTGAGTACTATGTAATTAAGATATGTATAAACAGTTATGATGAAATAACTATGTACTCCACTCTGTGCATTTGCAAAGGACGCAAACATTACTCCCATACTAGAATAGCGGAAGAGATGTGACAGACAAACATGAACATGATTGGCGTGTACAATAACAGTAGACATATGGCCCGTAGTCACAGGACATTGTAATAGCATGACAGCCAATCTAACTGGAAGGGCTATACCAGTAACCATGCACAAAGGACATGTAATAGCTGCACAGGTTCATAGTGGTGTACCATGCAGTCTGGCAAGTCAATGTGTAACAACAACTACAGTGTGCACACCAGTGGCACCTCTCCAGGGTAGTGTCCTGTGAACAGAAGAGCCATGCATAATCTGCATCACTGCACAGTACAGCCACTGCAGTGATCCCTGGCATACATGTGTCCACCATCCAGCAAGCGAGGTATCACATGAACACTGCTACTGACTGTCCATGCGTGATGTACATAGGAAACATGTCCCAAAGCATGGTGAGTGTCCGGTCTGGGAATGCAACCCCCAAGCACATGCCACACACAGTCACGTGTGTGCACATATCCATGAGCATCATGGTCATAGTGGCTATTGTGTATGTCATGTATGCGGAGTATATCCATAAACATATTTGCAGACATGGGCCCTGTCTGTGCAGCAGACGTCACCCCTGTGTATGTAGTCTGCAAATGTGTACAGATGTGGTGTTTGTACATAAGCCGCATACGTCACCAGGTGTAGCTCAATAAACATCATGGCATGTTAATGTTGGGGTATGTAAAGCTGTTGTGTAAGATACACCCTACGCAGGGTGTTGTACCCATGGATGTGTGTATACGTCCGGTGTTCAGAGGTACAATGGGTGCCTATGTACCAGCTACACACCCAGGACAGACACGTGTGAACATGTAGAAGGATATCCACGCCACAGTGGCAATGTGGTAATTACATGAGTGTGTGCGACATACATGTGTCTTACACACATGTACAATGCAACATGTATGTAGGGGAATAACACCTATGTGATAACCAGTGGGAGGATGGTGTACTGCAAAGGTGATGTACACACCAAGTGTCATGCAGGTAGAGGCCATGATGTTCATATCTGTATCTGTCACAGTGACACCCGTATGGATGGGGTCTGTATCAGCTGGTGGAGCAACAACGGTGCTGGGTATGCAGTGGTCTGTAAAGCTAGGCAGGAATGTCCCCTCAGTGGTAGCCTGTACCTCAGGGAAGCATATACCGAACATGAGGGCCCCATGACTGAGGACTGTGGTAAGCCAAGTGTAACTGGATTGCAGTACGTGATTTGGTATGCCACCCTCAGTGTGTGTGTCCCGTCCATTAGCCACATTGCATAACATCCGGAGACATCTGTTGTGATGTGCAGGTGGATGTGTATGTAGTCAATACCAGAATGGAGAACGGTGCTGAATGGCAGTGAGAGGACAATGCAGGCTGTGTGGACACCCGTGTTGTCATCAACAACTCTGGCGACTGTAAGAAAGGTGTTCAACAGGTGTAGGAGGCATGCTGTGGCCCCAACAAGACCAACCCAACTGGCATCAAAGGACTGGGGCACAACAGAGACCCGACGAATGATGTCCATG
Organism: Protopterus annectens; assembly: GCF_019279795.1. Lineage (NCBI taxonomy): Eukaryota > Metazoa > Chordata > Ceratodontiformes > Protopteridae > Protopterus > Protopterus annectens. Next base: position 1,279,927,612 of record NC_056744.1, read on the forward strand.
ATTATGTGCCCTATAGCCGTGCATAACAGACCAGTGAGGTGTGTAGGGCAATACTCCCAGTCATGTAGTGTGGCGCCACCTGTGAGGAGTGTTACAGTCGCTGGGTGCCAGTCAGGGGCCACAAAGTCTGGTACAAGGCTATTACTGAATATGGTGTCCCAGTGGGGAGAAATGCTGTTCAGAGTTCTGTGGACATCACAGCCTGGGATATTGCAGGGTGTCAAGGGGCCTGTGTCCTAGGACATATAGAGTGCAGGTCAGTACTGTGTAGGTGTGACTGCAGGTACACCACAATGTACCTGCAAGGAATGTGGCCCTGCAGGGAGTGAGAGGGTGTAATGTTATCAATAAAGCCATCAGACAGGATGTTGCCAACATCACCTGTTACTGTCATGTTTCAGAGTGACAGTTGTATGTGTGAGCAGATGTGGGTATTGCATACAACTACTGACATACCACCAAAATGCCCTGTGGCACATCTCGAAATGTGTCGCAGTAATGTGTATGTAGCTAGTTATGGTGTATGTGATCTGGGATCCTGTGGCCCTACTGAGGCTGACCAGTGAGTCACCCTGCCGATGGGAATGTACACCACTGTGTAACAGCCCCCACCTGTTGTTGTAAAGTATGTCCGTGGGACTGCACCCCCCAGAGTGTCGTCTGTATTCTGGTGTGTACCTGCATGGCTCTGTGTGGAATAGCATGAACCACATTGTCGTGTACATGCTATTGAAGTGCACTGGGGTATATGTCTCACCGTTTGCATGTGCATTGTCCACCTGCATGTGTGTCACGACAACAACTACCGCTGTCATACGACATCTGTAGTTGGTGTTGTAGTACTCATCTACTGTGTATGCCGTGAAGTGTGTGGTGCCGGTATGTGGCTAACAAGGGTGGGTAGCAGATGTTCGGATTCTAATGAGGGGACAACTGCAGGTGTCGAACAGCAGTCACATGTTGGTAGTGTCCATGTCAAGGATACTGTTGGTCTTGGAGGTGGTGTATGGGTCGGACCAGCTGAGCAGAGGTTATGACTCACGCACAGTGTACGCCTAATGTGTCAATGTGTCAGTACATGTGCAGCTATCACAGTTAGGTGTGGGTTACTGTCAGTCTCACATTAGTAGCAGCAGTGGTTCCGGACACAGTCATATGCACGTGGAGCACCTGTGATGCATTGTGCGAAGTAACCAGCCGGGATGTGTGTACAACATAGTGGAATAAGGGGACACCTCAGCTGTGGGTGTGCCAGTCCAGGTATGTGCCTGAGAGGTACGGTCTGTCTATACCCAGTCAATGCAGGTGTGCTCTGCAGAGCCAAGAGGTAGGTCCCAGTCACTGCAGAGATATTGCAGTGGTGCAGTATCAGGTGTGCCTTGCCTGCGTGCATCACAGGGGATGATGTCAAGCATTGTGTGACATGACCACATGCTTCGTCAGCCTGTTCCCGTTCTGGTGGTGACTGTTATTTGGCACTGTGCAAGACAGGCAGTATAAAAGCAGCAAGGGACCAACATGTGATCTGTACTCCCAGGGCTGACAGGTGCAGGTCAACTGTGCCACAGCATCATGTTGTTTGGCCGGGTCTGTCAAAGTGGACGTATACTAGATGCCTGTGGAATGACAGCAGAAGCAGGGACAACTGTTGGGCATGACACAGTCATTTGTAGTACAGTGGTAACAGGTCTGGATAAACGGAAAATGCTTCCCAGGGCATGGACCACACCAGCAGGGCGACAACACCAGTGGGCTATTGCATGTCCCTGCACATGTAGTCTGTGCCCTGAGTGACAATGTCTGTCACACAAACATGGAAGGGGAGTCACACCGTACCTGCTGACTTGTGGCATGTGTGCAAAGGTTATGTTGCAGAACCAGTTACTTGACAGCAGGATGTAAGTGACTATGCCTTGTGTAGCCTGCTGAGTGGAACAGCAGTGTGACTGCCGACAGTCACCTAAGACAGGTGTGTTGAGTATATTCTGACACCGTATTGGCTGTATGTGATGGGCACACATGTCTGTGGGCTACAGATTAGTGTGGTTGTGTTTGGCAATGTGGGCTGTTGTTGGTGCCCACACAGAGTATGGAGGGGTACTGTACAAAGTGTCTCCGTATGTGTGGCCTCTGGTGGGGATCATGTAGGACCATGTGATGTGTGGGGTGTGTTGCCAATGTTGCGCAACCCCACATGACTGTCAGGTGCGGTCAGGGTTGGTGACAGTATAACCCCCAGCAGGGCTGTATATGTGCATCCCCCACAGGCTGCACTGTTGTATGTTGGGAGGTGTCCATTGACTGTGGACATGAGACTAGCTCTATTGCCACATGTACAACATAGTCATCATAGTGACAGGCAATAGCACTGGTACATGCCAGTTGGACATGCCTGTATATAAGTGGTACGTGGCAGGTGGACAGGCTGTGAAAACCATCATGTCTCACGAGGTATGTAAGTGATGTGTGTACGACAGCTGTTGTACAGTTATCAAGCTGGAAATGTATGGACAGACAGTGTACCTGTGAGGACTGGTGTGAAATGGGTGCTAAACTAAGCAGTAGCACATAACGTGCCAAGAAGCTCTGAAGACGTGCTGAGCATGCCCACACATTAAAGATAGGGTGTTGTATACTATCAACTCACGTGTGTTGACAACAGTCATGATTGGTGGCACTGCATCAGAACACTGCCGGGTATGGTTTGCAGGTTCATGAACCATTATCAATGTAGATGTTAGCAGTACAGATGTACAAGACAGTACGGATGTTCGGCCACAGATACCTGTGTATGTCACAGGAGTGTTCTACTAGTGGCCTGTTGACAGACTCACAACTACCAAAGGTGCTACAGTGACATGTGCATGTCACACAGTGTCAGCTACAGTAATCCAGGGTTAATGTGTTGGACCCCATCCGCATTGTAGCCCATACCACACAGACAAATGTCAGCCATCTGTGTATGTGCTGATGTGAATGGCCATGACCTATGGGCAATTGTTGTCACAGTGTTGTGAACAACATACAGAATGGGCTGTGTGTGTGATGTGTGTGACATATGTGCACATTCTGGTGGATAATATCAGCAATGACACCAGTAGGGGAATACCCCCGTACCCATTAGGAAACACCTAGGCTGTGGTCAACAGTATGGACACTGTGTTAGGGATGGTGTAGTGTAGTACACCTCCCTGAGCTGGAAACATCTCCCTGGCCCTTTAGGTAGTCATCCGAGGTACCCACGACATGACATTGTGGTATCCATGTGCACGGAGATCATTGGACAGGCATACAGAGCACCCGTGTGACCAATATTGGAATACACATCACCCTCCAGGGGTAGGGCCCATGCGTGGATGGCCAATACCAGCCTCCACAATACTCACCTCCAGTATGCAGCATGCTATCCACCTTGCATACAGACATATGCAACACTATGCTGTTAGACATGCTACATGTCCATAGCCTGATCTGAAAGACATACGTCATGGACAACCACCATCCTACGACTAGGATGGCCACATGCTGGACAGATCCCTGTGCCATACTCCCGCCATACCATGCAGCCCTGTCCACATAGCTGCACATATCACCCCTACCATACATGGTGTGATGGCCGTATGGTAGATGTAGTATCATCTATCTGGATCAGTAATGTGTCACTGATGCCCCTCGTGATGGCGTAATGGGTGTTGGATACAGCTGGGAAACCCAGCCCGTACATGCTATAGCCGATAACCTTACCTGCAAATAACGTCCGACTAGCCACTGTCCCATGTCTATCACATGTGCAACACAGGTGATCCGTGGCAGGATGTTGAACAGCTGTGCATTGTAGATGTCTATGGAAAAACAGGTGCATGTACAGGTTTCCATGCATACTTGGTGCATTGTCACTGCCCAAGTCCAGTAAGGCTGTGTCCGTGTTGATATGTGACATATCCACAGCATCTAGGTCAACAGCATTACCATGGATACATCAGGCATGGGTAGATAGGTAAGAACACCAGTGCATGCAAACAGACATGTCCACATGGAGCCTGACGTCACATGCAGTAGGAACACTGATGAGGTGACACACATATATGGGGATGATATCTAATGCATACTGGGTGTTACATGTGTGGGGCACGTACATGCCAGTCGTGTTAGTGTCATGTTGATTTGCAAAGATAACTGTGCAAATGTACTAGAATGTATGTGCAGCAGTATCACTGTACATGTCTGTAAATGTGACCTGTCACCTGCATCATGTCTTACAGATAATGCCGCGTACACGCCTACCAGCATATAGCCAACAGGAGGATGATGTCGTAATACCGTACCTCCATGAGAACTACGAGGCGTTATTCAGCCACGTGCCACAGCATGCACAGCAACGGGATGACCTGTGGCAGGATCTTCGCAGGAGGATCAACAAAGTGGGTGGCCACAACCGCACCTACCAGCAGATGCGCAGACACCTCATACGTCATGCAAAACAGCGTGCCACTGCAATCGCTAGAGAACAAGGTGGTACGGGTGGTGGGCCACCAACCCAGCCTCCACTCACACACACGGAGGAACTACTGGCCAGTCCGGGAACACCCTCGGAACAGCCCATACAAACAGTAGCTGCCATCGTGGAGGTGGGTGTCTCCCAACCAATGAGCCTGGAGTTGCCTGGTAAGTCAGTACTGTACATATGGCCAGTATATCCCACGTATGTGCATGTGTCAGTGTACATCATGTAATGTAACAACATATGCAAGGTATGTGGACACACATGCTTTATGCTACCCTGTGTATGCACCATACCTCCGAACTGTACAGGTAATTGCAGGATGTCCAGATGTCAGCCTCATATTGTCGGTGTGTTCCCCTTAATATCTGTCCCTTTCTGGCAAATAGCTGAGGAATGGAGTCATTAAATGATGACATACAGTTGTGTTTACGACTGCACATTCCATTGCAAACCCATGTGCATGCAAACCTATTGGTCTATTGAATATCCGGGTTAGTAAGAGCAATATGTCACAATTGTCCCTATATGTCCCCCATCATAGTAGGCTTTGTCCACATTTATTTTTCTAAGAGGTTGAGAGGTATGGTATGCACACATGTGCTGACTATATGCTATTGTACAGGTGAATGTGTTAACCTGCACTGTGCACCCTGTGGCTGTCATACATTCATGGATAATGTTCATACTGCTGTGTCACCCTATACAGAGTCCGTTGCAGGTGAGTCTATCATCAGTATCAGGCATGTCAAAGCATAGATCTATTCGCCATGTGGCCAGTTAATACATGGATATACAGGTTGCATCACCCATCATCCACACAGGCCACCCATGTGCAATATATACAACTATAATGATACACAGACATGAAACTACAGTATTTGTCACTGCTACATGTGTGTCCAGCTGTGCATACAATGGTGGAGGTGTTCTACAATGGAGGCATATGTACTATACAGTGGAACAGAATGTGTGGTACACAAACCAGTACCGCACAGTGAGCTGTGATATGGGCAGACCACAGGCGTCCCCATTGTGTTATATGCCCCTGCAAAGGTTTCACACATGGTGATGTTCCATCCGACATGTCCGAGACACGTAGCATTTTGGTTGCAATATTGTCACAATTCCCCATAACCCATACCCCACATACACCTGTTGTCTGCATAGCCCTGTGGATGGTGACATAACCAACATCTATGGGTGTATGTCATATGGGACAACACAGACATGTGTGATAGACGGCCATCACATACATGACCAACACATGTGCACACATGGCCATGGGGGATGGCCAGAGACACGTAGCCACACAGAAGACAGGATGTGGATACACCCTGTCCCACTTTGTCCACACATGGTCCAAGTACAGCCATACTAGACCGATTGTACAGGTGATGTGGTACGCTGCACATCATAACTGCATGTGCACAGCTAGCGGAGGTGTCAGTGACATGTACCTCATAAGATGTGTTGAACATGCTGTCTGTGTCATAGCATGATGGTCGTCACCTTCACAGATTCCACTGACAGTGACACCAGGCCACAGAAACAGTACTTCTCCCCCCTGCCGTAGGACATCACTGTTAGCTGTGCACCATGTGTGAATGGTACATCAATGTCATGTGTGAAATGGTGACGTGACAGGTCCACTATGTGTGGACATGACTGCCAGGCAGCTAACACTCTGTAGTCATCATGCAGGGGTGTCATCTGTATGTCCTCCAGTGACCTGACACATGACACAGCATGGTTGGGTGTGTATACACCTCAGCATAATAGGTCACAATCCACAGGTATGTCATGGGTATGCATGCAGTTCTGGATATGCAATGTGTACATAACATGCACTGTTTAGCAATATAGATGCCTCATGATGCCATGCAATGGCACAGTGTCTGTATATCACACTGTACAGCAATGTAGATGGCCCAGTCCCCTACCATGCCCATGCACATTTGCTCAACATGCAGTCTATCTGTAGGGCATATGGACAACACTGCAATGTGATTCCCAGTACGATGCTGTACATGTGTCACAACACCATTGTGTCAGGCATGCATGCATGTTAATGAACATGTCAGCAGATTACATGTCAAGATCACGTCAGCCATGTGTACTGTTATCCTGTTCTGGTCCACATGGTGTATCACGGGGATGCATGCTTACTACCATGATTGTATGAATTGCATGGATAATGATATGACACCTGCCTGCTGTAGTGTGCATTCCAGGGGGTATGCTTACAAACACTATTGATGTCTGAGCTGCATGCTGTCAGCTGTATCACAAGCATGCTGCATGCCATCTGTCATCTCACATGCATGGTGTGTCAGTGTGTGTGTCGGTGTGTGTGTGTGTCGGTGTGTGTGTGTGTGTGTGTGTGTGTGTGTGTGTGTGTGTGTGTGTGTGTGTGTGTGTGTGTGTGTGTGTGTGTGTGTGTGTGTGTGTGTCAGTGTGTGTGTGTGTGTGTGTGTGTGTGTGTGTGTGTGTCGGTGTGTCGGTGTGTGTGTGTCTGTGTGTCTATTGTAATGTAGAGTATTTCTTTGCATTCACAGGTGATGTAGGTGTGTTACCCTCCTGTGGTCCATCTGATAGTGTCCCCACAGATGCTAGCAGTGATGAACATATGCACGAGGTACAGGCAGGGATATCAGGGGCGGAATCTGTGCCAACGGTTGCCATCCCAGCTATGTCCCCCTCTTCCCCGCACACAGTTCAGCTGCCAACACATACCGCATCTACAGTGGCCATAGAGGACGGACAGTCATTGTTTGTTAGCGTTGAACAGGAATGTGTGGTGGCTACAGAAGGTGTGTCTCCACACCATGGTGGCAGTATACTGACTGCAGATGTGCCACACAGGCATGTGGCTGGTGCTGCTCGTAGGAGGACCTCTGGCAGACATGTACCTGCAGGACATAGCGCAGCAGCTGGGATCACCAGGCGCATGTTCCAGATTGCAATGGCGGCACAGGCACGTGCCGAACGGCAGAACAGAGAAGGGCAGAGGCTGCAGAGGGCTGCTATCAGTTCCCTAAAGAACAACATCCAGGCATTGGCAGGTGCTCAACAGCAGCTTGCTGATGTTCTGGACAGGTGATTGGGTGACATGGTCAGAATCCTCGACCGTGGCATGGCAATCCGTGAGCGTGAGCTGTCTGTGCTGGAGCATCTGGTAGGGGTGAGGCGTAGGACATATGGATGTAGGCCAGCTACACCACCTAGTGCAGGTCAACGCGTGCGTGCCACCTCACATGGCCGCTCCCATAGTGTCGGTAGCAGTAGCAGTGCAGCTGGTGCTGTGATGTCCATACCAGGTCACAGGAGGCCACGTGGACGTGGCCCTGGATATTCCCGGTGGGGACACGGTTCCAGTGGCCATGTGTTGTCGGACAGTAGCCATTCTGTACCTCTGCCTGGTAGTGCCTGTGCAACCCCTGGCAGGCACAGGACATGTGGCTGTGTCCAGTCAACCTGGTCTGTACATTCTGGAGCTGTCCATAATACCCTTGTGTAGGTGTCACAAATGACAGAACTGTGTGCACACATACACACACACAGCAAACACAACTGTAGGGCTCCACAACACCCACATACATATGGAACAGACATGTCCATTCAAATCACTGGCCCTTACCTGCACACATGATGTCATCCATTGGTGCAGCCTATGCCCCTGGCAAACAGTATCACCCTGTGCATATGATGAAGCCTGTGCCACATCCCTGTCATCCACACCATCGGTGCAGGGATATGCTCATATGGTCTGATGCACAGGGTGAACAGACTAGAGAGGTGTATCTAACATTACTTGTGTATGCATATTGCGGGATGTGTATGTTGTATTGGTCGTGTGTGAATACTGAGAGATGTGTATGTGACATCAGTGGTGTACTGTCAACATGCACCAGTCATACCATGTAGTCCAGGTGCAGCATGCATTGTGATATGTTCACAGTATGTGTCTCGGTTACAACAGTAATAGCATGTTGGTAATGCCCTGGTTCCCTCCTATGGTGTACGGACATGTGCCTACAGGTAGCAGTGTTTGCAGTCCCTCATGTGTAACTGTGGAGTACTCACAGGCATGTATGGCAATATCAGCATGCTAAACGCACCCTCAACCCGACTGTTGGACAGTCGGACATGACACAGATATCCGAACATGACACAGATGTCCACACATATACTGCACCTGAAGCATGTGGTCAGCTGAACAGGCTACAGTGGACAGAGATGTGACATACATACTGGGAAACATTACAGGTATGTTGACATGGTGCAGGGGTTGTACACAGCAGTCAGGCCAATGATGACGTTAGAGGCCACCTGATAGCATGAGGCCACACTGTGTAGCAGTAATACCCTGTCACAGTACAGGTACATGGCCACATTCACGGGGTCTACAGCACTATAACATACCCCATAGTGTTCATGTGTGGACCCGTGCCTATGCTGCCATCACCCTTGAAGTACTTTGCACCCACACGACGTGGCACAGAGAAGGGACATGCACAGGTAGCCAGTATGGCTGGGACCAATGGCATCAACAGGGTAGTAGACTGCATCACCATGAGGGGTTAGTGATCCTGTTTCCACAGTATGGTAGCATACACCCTCACACCAAGCACCAGACAGCCATACATACATACACAGACACACTGTGGTGACCAGCTATGTGTGTACGGATAGCCGATGTGTGTGATGCACCACACCTGCTGACCTCATGCTTTCCACACTGCAGTATGTACAGATCTGTACAACGGTGTACAGGGATGTGTTACATCTGGGACGTAGTCCCCACCATATGTGGCATGTGTGGTCACACAAGCGAACACACATGACAGTGCTGGGAATGATACACCTGCCATAAGATGATCTGTTTGATAGACATACAGCGGTACTGTCCGCATTATGTGAATCAACGCTATGTCTGGCAATTGTGTGGCTATGTGCACACGGGTGGATGTCAGTGATACAGGTGTCACGTGACATACAGTTGGCTACACCTGACCGCTGTGTATGCGTTAAGTCGTCACCATCAAGTAACAGTGACATAGCGTACTGTTTGCACATGGCATGGTAGGGTGGTGTGTGACACACCTGTGAGCCATCGCTGGCACACATACATCTACACAGGTGGATCACCACGTTATGTACACAGATCCGTCCATACTGGATATACAACCAACTGTACTGTCTGTATGTCACCATATACAGGTGTCAATGATGGGGCTGCATTGCGACTGCATGTTGTAGTTGGGCACAGCTGTGGTACGGACATCGTCCACTGCACATGCATGATTGCTGCATGCACAGTACAGATTGTACATGTTTTCTGGTCCGACATGTGTCTCCTGTAGCCATGTTTGTATGCATTGCTATTGGTGGACATGTGTGTTGACATACATGACACATGGACTGTGGTATGATATCACGGGTGTCATGGGTGACTACTACAGGGGAATGTGTCATCCGACATTGCTACCTCCTGTACTGTGAGCATTCAATAGACATGGACCCCCCTTCCATTTGTGTGCGTATGATTGCTTAGGCCACTGTTCTGCACGGGGGACAGGAAAAGCTTAGCTATGTACATATGTGTTGTGTGTGGTCCATGCACACATCCACTACAATCACATGTTTGACATATCCAAACATGCATGTTCGTTGGTGTACAGCGACACTCATGTGTCACAGCTGTGTACCACCCGGGGCCCCTGGTATGTCTTGAGCTGACCTGGTCATGTATAGTGGTATACTTGCAATGCATAACACCTGTTGGAACCTTCTAAGTACATGTGTACCCTGCACAGTTGCTGTAGACCTCTGTACAGTCCATTGGTCATGTCTCACACGGTGTTGTGGTAATGTATGGCTGTGTACTGCTGCAGCAACAACATGGTGATGGCTCGGGGGCTACAGTGTAGACTGCGGTGTGTACATCTGTGATTTGCACCTGTGACAGCTGTGATGGCAGCTGAGCATGTGCTGGTCACTGCATGTGTGTGACCGCTCTTTGCTTGGGGACAGTTATGCCTTACTGTGCCCTTACGTGTCTAGACTCTGTCTGCATGCAAGATGGCCCTTTGCAAATGCTAAGTTTGTGAGCATGCCCAGTACGCTGTTGTGTAGATGGACACACATGACAGTCCCAACTGAGCCCTTGCGAGTTGAGACTCCGTCCGCATGCAAGACGGCCCTTTGCAAATGATAAGTGTGTGAGCATGCCCAGTACGCTGTTGTGTAGATGGACACACATGACAGTCCCAACTGAGCCCTTGCGAGTTGAGACTCCGTCCGCATGCAAGACGGCCCTTTGCAAATGGTAAGTGTGTTAGCATGCCCAGTACGCCATTGTGTAGATCGACACACAGTACAGTCTGAACAGATGTGTATTACTAAGCATGTGGCCATGCCCAGTGACACCTTGTGTCGGTGATGTCCTTCTGTGCATGGCCGTTGACATCCTGTATAGCCATGGTGGTCATCCAGCCAACAGATGTCCATTTTCAACATCACGATGGATGCCTACGGAGTTACACACTGGTCGACTATCTTGAAGGGTGTACTGTCTGTGGGGCGTCCCGTGACTATGTCATGTTGTCGTTGTGCACCGTACATCTTATGTTGCCATGATCACACCACTGCCGTGTGTTTGTCTACGTGTACCGTGGGACAGTACTATGTCTGTATGCCTTCAGACTGATCACTCTCAATACAATCTCTGTCGGCGTCCTTGTCAGTGCAGATGATGACACATGCCTAGATGTCTGCCTCTGGGACTGCTTAGCTTAGTAATTTCGGTAGCGCGTTCTGTAAATGTGTCATGCTGTAGTGTGTTAGGGTAGTTAGGTGTATGTTCGACTCCCAGCCCTGCCAAGTGTGTGTGTGTGTGTGTGTGTGTGTGTGTGTGTGTGTGTGTGTGTGTGTGTGTGTGTGTGTGTGTGTGTGTGTGTGTGTGTGTGTGTGTGTGTGTGTGTGTGTGTGTGTGTGTGTGTGTGTGTGTGTGTTTGCAAGCATGCTCCTGTCCTGGGGACTCAGTCTTGCTTTTAGACGCTGCACACCACAGCAGTTTCCTACCGACGTCTTTGCGGATGATGACACGCACCTAGATGTCTGCCTCTGTGACTGCTGTGCTTAGTAATGTCGGTAGCGCGTTCTGTAAATGCGTCATGCTGTAGTGTGCTAGGGTAGTTAGGTGTATGTTCGACTCCCAGCCCTGCCAAGTGTGTGCGTGTGTGTGTGTGTGTGTGTGTTTGCGCACATGCTCCCATCTGCCTGGGGACTCAGTCTTGCTTTTAGATGCCGCACACCACAGCAGTTTCCTACTGACGTCTTTGCGGATGATGACACGCACCTAGATGTCTGCCTCTGGGACTGCTGTGCTTAGTAATGTCGGTAGCACATTCTGTAAATGCGTCATGCTGTAGTGTGTTAGGGTAGTTAGGTGTATGTTCGACTCCCAGCCCTGCCAAGTGTGTGTGTGTGTGTGTGTGTGTGTGTGTGTGTGTGTGTGTGTGTGTGTGTGTGTGTGTGTGTGTGTTTCCAAATGCATGACAACAGTACATTGCTTTGACAGTATTCACTCTCCATAACATCCGTGCAGCGTCTTTGCCTTTGATGCTGCTGTCTGCAGGCTAGACATGTGCCTGTGTGAATCATGTGATCCACTGATCATGGTAGCGCGTTTTGTAACTGCGAAATGCTGTCATGTGGTACAGTGCTTATGTTTATGTTCTGCTCCCAACCCTGCCACGTGTGTGTGTGTGTGTGTGTGTGTGTGTGTGTGTGTGTGTGTGTGTGTGTGTGTGTGTGTGTGTATATATCTATATATATATATATATATATATATATATATATATATATATATATATAGATATGTATATATATATATATATATATATATATATATATATATATATATATATATATATATATATATATATATATATATTGTATATAGATATGTATGTTGGGATTATCACTCTTGACTGTGCTGCATTGTCTGTACGTGAGCACCTTGGATGTATGTACATCTGCTATGGCTATGTGATAGTGCACATACTGTGTGCTGTAGTGATCATGGGTTATACATGTGTAGTGACCGGTTATTGTGTTGCTGGGTATTACACGGGCATTGGAAACAATGTTAGTGCAGCACCTTTGACTGGTCGTATGCAGATCTCAGCAACAGTCAGCAGTGGTTATTACATTGGAGTGTGAGTACGGCTCATATCCATCTGTAGTAACTCAATTCTATGCACCCCAGGTTAACATTACAGATGCACGTTTATCCACAGGTTGTGGTACAGATCCCAGGACTGTATGTGTAGACATTGACAGGTGCAGGACTGGGTTGTGTTGGATGCATGGAGGGGTGTCCATGGCCAGTAATGGGGATCTCTACAGCCTGGCATGTACGGTCTGTGACTGTCCCACAACCTCCTGTATATGGCTGACACATGCTGTACCTGTGTATATGCAGACACACACACTTACCACAAACAGCTACGGCTATCACATACACACCCATTGCACCACCATTGGGCCATGCAATAACCATTGTCCCTCACACACACACACCTACGTGTACATTAGATGGCTCTATGACAGCTCTGGACATGTTAAGACCACACCCTGTGCATATGATGTCACCTGTGCCACCACCTGTGATGTGTAACATTGATGCAGGATCTGACTAACCTGGTGCTGCTGCACGGTGGCTTTATTCCACTGTATTGATGTTAGCATGCTGTTAACACACAGTGTGTTACTTCCAGGTGTACTTCAGCAGGCATGATGCATTGCAGCTATGACCATCACTGTAGCATAGTTTACAGCACTGTTACTTCTGATGATGTAGTCTCCATCCATGTGCCATTTCACTGATGTGTGTAGTATTGGCAGCCTGTGTGTCTGTGTGTGCAGTACGTGTGTGATGTGTGTAGTACACATGTATATCTGCTTACAAATGCATACACAACATTACATGGGCTTCACCATTCGTACACTAGCTTACTCATTCTTCCACACGCGCACACGGGCTAACACGCGCGCACACATGCTTACTTGGGCTTACTGGCGTGCACGGGCGCAGACACACTGTGGGCAGGTTTGCAGGTCACATCGGTGGTATCCATGGCGTACGCCGTCAGTCTCCTGACGTTCCCTAGGATAACTCATGACACACCTCTTCCACTGAGTACTGACAGCACACATGTGACACTGCTCCGGTGAGGTTACAGTGTTTTGTACATACACACTCCTGTTGTCACCTATCTTCTACTCTAATAGTCCCCTTAACCTACACTACACTGTAGAGGCTTGGCCCATATGGCATGACATGTTGTGATTCACTATCCTCAGCCTCACTTGCCTCACATTGCCTACAAATGCTTCGTTACATCTCTGACAGAGCGCTTCCACACATAGGTACCAGTACGCAGTAGCCATGTTGCCTCCAGCTTGCCATTCATCTGCATGGCGTACTAACATCTAACTAAACATACATTTTGTATGTATATTATCCATATGTCTTGTTTTGAAGCACAGCGCGTACTCGTGGCGCTGCACTACGCTTCGACACCAGGGATCGGGGGAGGACAACTACTGGTTCTTTGATATCCAATGGACAAAGCTGCCACTGGCCTTGGACTTGGACATTGGCATGCTTCTTCGACTGTATTCATACTGTATTTGCAGCTGTCATTGCTCCGTTTAGCAACGTGCAAAACGTTAGTCGCATAACATCCGGGTACATTTCTGCACATAACTCTGCTCTTGCATGGACTGCTTACTGTTTCATGTATCGCGTAATTATGTAGGGTTACCACCTGTCCCACTTTGCGAGGGACAGTCCCTCTTTGGGCAGTTGTGTCCTGCAAAAAATTATGAGAAAATGGCAAATGTCCTGAGATTTTAGGACAAAATTATTTTCTATATTGTATGTAATAGTTGCATAAAACAGTTATTCTGTATCTGAAACACCTAAATGTTATATGAAACAGAATAAGGAAGAAAAATGCTACAAGAATAAACTTTTATTCAGGCAAACAACTGAAGTTCTGCCCTTTGTACTGGCTGTGGGTATGTTTTGCCCTGCAAAATCTGATGTTTGTAGCACAAATGTCCCACTTTGGCCATTTGGAAAGGTGGCAACCCTATAATTACTTCATTTGCATAGCTTACATATACAAATGGGGTATGTTGCAAATCCCAACATTGTCCGTGCAATGTTCATGTTATGGGCGGTCTTGCACACCCCTGCGGGTGTTTGCTGAATAGCCTGGCAGTCATCTTTCCTTGCTGTACTCTCACTCAATCCATACACGCCGAAGGCTTCATGTATCATGGCCTAGGCTTTGCTGTGTGCTATGTCTATTTGTGGTGTATGCATGGCTGTGGGTATGTCCAACTGTCCATTGGTAAAGGTGACACCCTATAGGTACTTCCTGTAGACTGCTGTGTCATTTGACATGTCAGCACATACCTGCGGATGAACTTCCTACTGCAGCACTTTTCATACCTTCTGCGTTATCTTGCGGTTGATAATGCTGTTTCCTCAGACATGTATCTGTTTCTGATCATACCTATCAACCTCCTAGTGCAAAACATCTGTACAAAGCCTAACATGATGGGGGGACAGATAGGGGCAGATTCTACATATTGCTCTTACAAATGTAGATAGTTGACAGTATTATAGGTTTTGCATTAGTATGACCTTTCTGAGGGATTTGGGGTCTTAAACACATATGTTTATCATTATTTAATGACGTCAGTTCTCAGGTATTTGGCAGACAGGTACAGATTGTGAGAGGAACACACCACACATATGAGGCATACATCTGCACATTCGTACACTTATACCAATACACACAATACATGGCACCATCACAGGCCAGTTACCATTACATTCTTATTGCAGGACACACCCACCCACTGGGTTATATTCCTCACACAGGCCAACAGGTGCTTATCCACACTACTTATTCCATCATGTACCTTATGTGTACGCCAGTATTTGTGCTTTCCATCAGTGGCAGAGCTCACGTACGAGTATGGGGGACTGGACACTGTATTGGTGACACTGCATGACACCCTGAGGGACACATGTCATTTGAGTCTATTAACCTTCCACATTGACTTTCACAGGCCATACGTTGTAATTCACATTTGTGGACAAACATGCTTATGACTTGTACATGTTTTGTCATTTGTCCTGACGTCTTTCTTCTCACCTGTCCACCTAGTATCACTAGTTCTGTACATTTCATTAGGACGGGTTACCTTCATACCTCTCACCTGTACACATTATGGGTATATGCCCTGGGGTTAGACCTATGATTCTGTTACATTTGTCATGATAATGTGCCTTTCTGATGGATTGCTGGCAAGCCATGACGGACTGTGCAGTTAGGTAATCATGACTGACATTTCTATTTCATGATTACTAACTCTCATAACATTCGTATTCCCGACTACGCAATTATTCTATCAATGGTCTGACTTTGTCTGAGGTATATTTAATATAGTCCCTATTTGTCTGTCGTGTACTATGCCTTAGTCCAGCTGTCTTATTCTGGCATTCTGGCAAGTATGGTTACCATCTTGGTCGTATGCGTGTCCATCCATGATAATCACCTACATGACACTGATATAGGTCCCTACATCTTCCCCCAATGGTTTACACAATATCCAGTGGATGGGTTGCACCGTTTTGGTGAATATAAGTGTGTGCTATGCCCACATAGGTATATTGATCACTCTCATGTGTCAACCAACACCTTGGCCTAATTCTGCATACCCATGATTCCCATACCTGACACACCTCCACAGTACCCATTAGACATGTTTAATGTGAGCGATAATAAAGTGTGAGGACACTTCCGAGCACTCCCCACTCTGCGGATATCAGCTCGTACATCATACATTCAATCAACCCATGTGTTATTACCCTTGCACCTGCTACTGTTGCATGTACAGCTATATCATAGTTGCAGCTGTGACGTCTTTAGCATCAATGACGGTTCACACTTCGTACAGGATCAATTTTTGGGGTCCTGCAAAGGACACCTATATTCATGTTTAACGTGTAGAACTTGCAGGCCCTGTCACACTGGTACTTTCTGGGCAATGGTTTGGAAACCATCGGTGTATTCTCCTTTCATGCATGTCTGTCTGTCTATCTATATTAGCTATACCGTGACCTATTTATGTGCATGTGTTATATGTACAGGGACATATGTTTGTTGTGTATATATCTATTCATGTATCGTGTGTGTATAGATATATATATATATATATATATATATGTACATATATACATATGTTTGTACATTCCTCATCTCGTAATTTGCTTTGGATTATGTCTGTGGATATATGTGTATATATATCTCCATATCATACCTTTCAACTGTACAGATTTCTGCTGCATGTACAGCTGTTTGCCTCTTATCTTTGGTCTGTTTTTCATAACCTTGTGTCTATCTGGCAAGTTATTGGCATATCATTAAAGACTGACATTGGTAAAAAATGACAAACATTTCAGGTTACGACTTCATACCCTTCAGAGAATCCATGCTAGTGGCACACCTGTTATTATATCCACTTTCTCTGTTTGTTAGGCAATATTTGGGGATTGTCCCTATTTGTACCAGTAGTTGTCATGGCTTTGTCCGGTTTCGTACTTTACGTGGTTAACAGGTATGAGCCATGTACATAGAACGTGGGGAAAACACCATTCATTTTCTATTCTGTGAACAGATTACACACGCGCAGGCGCACTTGCATATCCTTATTGTGGGTTACATATGTTTCATAGATAATTGTGCTTCCATGAACTTTCATAATTCTGACCGTAATAGTTACATATCTGTATTCCAGTTTACGGACTACTGCGAAACACACGTTCACCTTTACATATTTGAATGTGTGTACAGCACGAATGCTTTCATTACACTTTCAAGTTATATGTGCAGTGGTCGTAGGTCAACCGGGACTGTATTCACGTTGGCCGGATACCGGAACCGCTATTCTATTGGTGTTCTCCCTCATTGATATGCATACCCATAGTACTTAGCTACATCAACATACGCCTCACCGCTTCACCTATGACACAGGTATCCATTCTCCTGCTGGGAAAAAGGCGGTACTACATATTACACATTCCCTATTGCCTACTGCTGTGGACTCCGGCTGCATTGTTAATCACTCTGAGGATATGCAGAACACCAAGGTATATAGTCCAGCCACATACAGGTCTTTGATTGTCAGGGTGTTCATGTAGTGATCTGGGTTTAGGCTTGTCCACCTGGTGGACGGAACTTCCCTGGCTGAGGTCAAATGTCAGACGAAGCATATGGACAGGGATTATCTCCCTATTTTGAAGTTTTACCTATGTTTCTAGACACAGGTGTTTGGGTACCTGTCTGCAGCTTATTCTGTTGGCATTACATATTATGGGTGGGGTTGTTACAGTCCATACTCCACAGTGGGGGGTGTTCCCATTCACATTTGACTATTACCTGTATACAGTCATACGGGGATTATTATTTTTGGACATGAAGTGACTACAGGTATGTGGTTGTACATTACACAAGTGTGAAGGGCTGTTCCTGTAAATATGTACGGGCCATACCTCTCAACCTCTTAGAGCACCGAACCTGCGCAAAACCTACATGATGGGGGGACAATTAGGGACACATTTTAACGATTGCTCATACAAGCTTAGAACGTTGATAGAATGCTAGGTTTTGCATTAGCATGACTTTTCTGCAGGTTGTGAAGTCTTATACTCAGAATATTTCTCATTATTTAGTGACGTCAATCCTCAGCTATTTACCACACTGGTGCAGATTGTCGAGGCACACAACAACACTATGGGGCGAACCTGTGGTCATTCTTAGGGTTGCCACCTTTTCGACTGCCCAAAGTGGGACATGTTCTGTAGAGATGTCAGATTTTCCAGGACAAAACATTCCTACAGCCGTGCATAGTACAGAACTTTAACCTTTTTTGTACATATAATAGCTTATTCTAGTAACATTTGAATTGCTTATGCTACTTCACATAACATATTGAGGATTCATATATAAAATAACTGTTTTATGTGACTATTAAAGTAAATTAGGAAATAACATTGTCCTAAACTCTCAGGACATTTGCTATGACTTGATTTTTTTCACAGGACACAACTGCCTACAGAGGGACTGTTACTCACAAAGTGGGACAGGTGGTGACCCTAGTCATTCTGCGAATATCCAGACAGTTGAGTGGTATGGCACGGACCTCTGTAATATGCTGTTGTGTTCTGACACAGCAGTAGCTCAGCATTAAAGACTGCAGTCGGAAAATGCTGATAGACAGTTGGGTTTCAGACTTAATACTCCAGACATTAATGCCAATGTGCAAACTGTTATTCTATCAAATTCTATGTTTCTAAGAGATATGTTTACAGATTGTCCCTGATTTTGGACCTTTGTCTCACTTATATTCACGGCTCTGTCCAGATATCTTGCTCACTCAGGTTGACAGGTATGGTCAGTCACGACTGCACACAGTCAGTGTCCCTCACACTTGATCAGGGTTGACCTGTTTACGTAGTGTCTTCCTCGCTCTCATGCCGTTTTCCACTTTGCAAATGTGTGCATTATATTCTCCCTCCAATCTGTGTCTGGACACATGTGTCACGGGAAGGTATTTTATCCTGGGTGGTAGGTTATGCATGCCCAAATAGGGCTGGACAGTGTCATGGACCTCCACTGCACGTTCTGACTTGTGCCCAGATATCTACTGGATTGGACATCATGTCATCATACCCATTCTACTATTTACACAAGTTGGTCATCCCATGAGGGATATCCCAAAAATTGGACAAGACCAAAACAAGTTAGATAACGAAGATTTTTGTGGCTTCACGAAAATGTGCAGGGGGTTTTACCTGCAGGGGATATATGGTTTGCAATCCTGACACTGCCTACGGTGACAATACCTACTACATATGTGTAGGGGTCACTGTGTGTAGCTGTTTCTGCAACAAACCAGTGGACCAAGTACAGCTGGATTTGGTGGACGTTCTGGTATGGTGGCAGGTTGTGTGTTGTGGAGGGTATGCTGGGTAGGCTATTATGCTTCCAGGTGTGTTGCGTTTGTTATGGCCAGTTCCATCAGGACCCATCTGTGGGTATGTGACGGTGCTGTATCTATACATTTGTCTCGCATATTTCCGTATTCATATGTTTGTGGGATTGTGCTCTACACTATGGCCTGTCTGCTTGTCTTGCAGCTGTTTCTACATGAGGTTGTGTTTCTTTCAACTTCACCCGCTGCCCCCTCATACACCTCCGGTTCACCTTTTCTGCATACGACACAAGTATTGTCTTTGAGGAATTTACCATTAAACACACACCCCTCACACGCGAATTACTCACACCCCATAGAGTGCTACTTTGGTTGTTGGCCCATGACACGGCCAGAGTTACACATTGACTACCCTACATGTGTCGGGTACCTTTATGGTTGTGTGGACTGCCCTGCCATGTTTGCTTTCCACATGCTATACCTTAGGCACATAGGTACACGCCCTTACTTCACTTTCATTACTTGGCTGGTGTATCCGGGTACTACCCATTCGACTGTGTCACATACACGTTCAGTATACAAACATTTTGTATACTAGAAGTTTTTAAACAATTCAAGACATCTTATTTATTGTTATTATTTGTATAGAATCATTTAACTCACTATTTATATTTATATTTATATTTATATTTATATGTAATTATTTATTTAATTATTTATATAATTATGAATTATATTTTCAAACATACATTCACATCTTATTCATTTATTGTATGCAAATACGTTTTTCACCTGCATCAATATATTTACTTAATTATTTATTTATTTATTTATTCAGTATTTTTCAAGAAATAGCATGTTTAGAACATTTTATACTGTATTTCATGTTGCATTTGATGTGGGTCAACATGAAAATGAATTGCCCTTTTAAATTTAACATTGTATTAAGCAATTATTTAATTGACTCAACTACTATTGGGAATTAAGAATAATATAAAAGACTGTTGGTATTAGCTATAATTAGATTCTGAAGAAGTCTCCGCTTAGGAGATGAAAGCGCTAAATCTGAAGTTCTTTTACGTTTGTCTTGTTATTTTATATTAAAGAATTAGTTTATTGAACACTCCGGTTGTTCGTGGTTTATGCTGGCATTTATAACGGAGGTCTAGCAAAAGGAAGTGAGATACAAAGGACAGCCTTAATAGTGCCGGAACGCAATTGTTCTTTTGTGGATTATCCTTTTGGTTACAAGTTTTTGATATATATGGCTAGCTGCACATTGTCTGCCTTTTATGTGGGGCAGACCTCAGGATCATTGCATTGTTGGATGTCTGAACATCTTAGTGATATATGCAACCAAAGAATTACAAATGCTTTATACAGACATTCCCAAGTTCATACATCAGCTAGGTTTACATTTGCAGTGATAGATAAGGTTATGGGTAACAGACTATTCAAAACAGGATGGCACTCCATTTTGAATCAAAAAGAAAGGAAATGGATTGTCAAGCTAGGAGGATTGTTTGCACCAGGTCTTAATGATAAAATGTGATTTAATAAATTAGATTTTCTCTCTGATTCTTCTCTGTGGGGAAGTGATGTCATAGGAAATGACTGGGTACTGACTGTATTTAAAGCAATGGATTTGTAGTAAGGATATCACTGATGAAGGCTATATGCCAAAACTGATCTGGAATGTGATATAACAATAAATTTTGAACTTCTTTCATGTCCTTGTGGTGCTGGCAGTTCTTTTTGGATTAAGTAAGGAGAATGTCACAGTCAGTTGCTTATCAGGGGCTAGTACTTGCCACATTACTCATGCACTCCTGTCACTGGTCCAAAAGTACCAGTATGACTCAGTCATAGTCCATGTGGGTAAATGACCTGGGATGTACCTCCCCAGAGTATATGAACAGAGACATCATGGAGCTCTTGGAATATGTGTCCCAGGCTAGGATGAGCCTAGCATTGAGCAGCATTTTACCATCTCCAAGGATGATGCCACAATACAAACAAAAGATGTATGAATTTTATAATTGGCTTAGTTTCTGTTGTCATTCTAAGGGGCTGCAATATTTGTCAGCATGGACGGAGATGGTCAATAGACCATGCTGCTTTGCCACGGATGGTCTACACCTCTCCACTTTTGGCTTTCGAATGTTAGCTAAAACATTGTCTTTCTCCATAGTGCCTTGTTTAGGCAATGCCAAACTGAAAGTATTTTCAACACAGCAAATCAAAACTAAGAGGTATTACTGCTCAGTGCTAGGATTCTACACAAAAAAACTCCACTCATTAGAAGTTCTCCTCACCCTAGAGAATGCTGATGTCTGTATGGTCACTGAGACATGGTTTAAAGCCACAGACAAAACAACAACAGTGCAAGGTTATAATACCTTCCACACGTTTGGAACAGTTACTACATAGACAGGGACTAAATGTGGAGATGTCTTGATTTACATCAAAAATAAATATACCTTAAGGCTGGTCAAACAGAACAATGCACTTGAGCTACTCCATGTTCAAATTACCATAGGCAAAATCCAATACCATTTTGTTCCAAGTTATAAGTTCACCCTCTATGACCCAGGAAACCCATACCATGTATTTAAACTTATTGAAAACACTCACCATTCAACCCGATAACATATTCATAGGTGACTTTATCTCACTGTTAACTGAGAATTCTATATGACACCAAACATATAGGCATAGAGATTCCTGGATTTTGTAAACACAAACTCTCTGGACCAGATTGTCAATACACCAACTAGGGGTGCAACCACACTGGATCTGGTCCTCAATTATATGGGAAAGTGCTGCACGCCCCCTGGTGTAATGTCTTTTCTGGTAAGGTCAGACCGTAAAATGTTCTCCTTTGAAGCAAAAATAAAACCTGGACCCTTAGCTAACCCTGGAATATTCATGAACTAATCTAAGGCTAACTTCCTGCTATTAAGTGATAACCTTTCAAAATTTGAAGCCCCCATAAACCCTGAGAACACTGCTGCCTATGCAGAACTGTTCACGGAAAACCTATACAAGCAAGTTAATAGCTGCATAGAGGCAGCTGTACCCACCAGGAAGAAGTACAGAACTAACTAAAAAAAACAAGCCACCTTGGTGGAATCAAAAAATCAGTTGGCTGTATAACAGAACAAAGAAAATCATGGCAAAAATTAGGAGGTGCAGCACCCAGCAGAATAAAAGCCCTGTCATCAAACTAACAAACAACTCAGAGGACAAATAAAGTCTACCAAAGCCAAATTTGAGGTAAATTTGGTCTCACAGGCCAAGGACAACCACAAGGTATTCTTTAGCTATGTCTGCAACCGCAAAGGCAATACACAATTGTGTGCAGAGCTCATTGTAATTGGAGCCACCTATACTGAACCAAAGATGTAACAAACTTACTGGCTAGCAAATTCATCTCCAACTTTGCTCCTCCCTCCCCCTCAGCCCTTCCTCAGGAAATACCATCAAATATAACTGCCTCTGCTATCACTAGGAAACAGATCCTTAATGCTCTCATTAAGGCCAGGAACACTGCATCAACGGGCCCAGACAATATCCCAAGATGCCTTCTAAATAGCATGAAGCATGACCTACCAGGGCCTCTGGAATTGCTATTTAGCTATAGCCTCCAAACAGGCTTTGTGCCTCATGAATGGAGAACAGCAACGGTCATCCATCTCCATAAAGGTGTACTATCTACAGACCCTGGAAACTACAGACCCATAAGTCTCACTAGTCTTAAATGCAAAGCTATGGAAAGAATTATATTGGAAATCATCAATAATGATATAATAAACCTCCATACACTGGACCCAACCCAGTTTGATTTCATCAATGTCAGATCATGCCTACTCCACCCAGTGGACCTCTTTGAGAAGGTCCCAAAGCAATGGATGAGGGAAAAATGGTTCACTGCCTACCTTCACCTGGCCAAGGCATTTGACACAATATCCCATTTAGGCATTGTTGACAAACTCAAAAGGTTATGTACGTATGCCACCTGATGAACGGCCAACTGGCTCATAGACAGGACCCAGGAAGTTAAAATTAGGGAGTCTACTTCTACAAAGATGCCAGTCATAAGTGGAGTCCCTCAGGGATCAGTCCTCGGCCACTCCTTTTTGAAATTTACTTCTCTAAAGTCAAGGCCAATGACAATGGTCTCTGCCTGACTAAGTTTGCAGATGATTGCAAATTATGAGTTGTCATCAAATCTGACTCAAATGTTCTCCAAGAAGGGCTGACACAGACAAACAACTGGTGTCAGAGCCATGGACTAAAACTAAATGCCAAAAAATGCATAATAGTATCCTTTGGGAAGTCATCCACTCCTGTTAACTATCATATTGACAACACACCCCTTAGAGATGACCTAGTATTCAGGGACATCAGGAAACACATAGGCAGTAATCTAGCCTTTGACCATCATATGTCTACAGTAGTGAGGAAGTCATCCTATGTTGCACAAATTCTAAACAAAGGTATGGCATCTAGGTCCAAGAAATGTCCACAGAGGTTCCTCACTAAAAGAATACAGGGCTTAAGTAAAATGTCCTATGCAGATCACCTCAATGCCCTATCCCTGTATTCTGTTTTATTTATTTATTTATTTGACATTTGTTGACCTTTTTCAGTGGAAACCTGGGGGAAAAGCTCCACAGTAAAAACATACAATTAATTTGACATATAATAATTCAAAAGATTTACATAGACATAAGCAATAGCAAGTTTAACATACATAGTAATTTGAATATACCTTTCAGCGTGTCTTCTACAGGCTATTGGGGGAGATATATGCCTGGCATACAGGGAATTGCCAGACCCCACTCTGATGGACCTCCTGGATATCAGCAAAACAAACAGCACCAGAATTACCCATTCTAAAGACTTAAAACTTGCCTGTGATATTAATAGGACCTGCTGGAGAGACAGGTATGTATCCCAGAGACTACCTCATCTCTGCAACAGGCTCCCCATCCATGTGAAACAGAGTTCCTCCTTAAACCAATTCAAGTATTATTTGAACAATTGGATGGGGAACAGGAAATTCATCCCTGGCATGGCACCTATGTCTCTAATGGACACAGGCAACCTATAAATCTTTCATCTCCCATGCCCCTGTTTGTAAATGTTTAATCTCCCAAGCCCCCGCATACACTTATCAAGGGTACCAGAACTTGTCAGAGGTTTGGGATGCATGGCTAGGGTTAAAAAGGTCCTTGTGGTCATTAGCCTGGTAAACACCTATTAACCTGTGAATAAGTTTCACAAGTTTCACACTTTTCCTTTCATCCCCTACCTTTTTTTTACATTCATAAAGCAAAAGACATATTTTCAGGCCACAGGTAGCACAAATATTGTACATTAAATCAATGTTCCCCCACTCTGGCACTAGAATGGTGACTATGGAAATTCACACCAGTAAATGGAAAATGGAATAAAGAAAAAGGGTACAAGTTACAGCAAACATTTGTCTTCAAAAATATGTAATAAACTTACAGGTGAGACATGTTAGAAGGTAGAGATTGCATGTGAGTCCAGGAAATAAGGATTCAGGAAAGACATGACAGTTACAAGGCATAAAGGCAATTCTAGGAATGAATAAATGAGAGTAAATCCAAGATCTGTACACTTCAGAGAAAATCAGTGATACCATTTTTTTTCTTACTGTCCATAATAAAAGAAATAAATAAGAGAAGACAAGATCAAAGACTAGTATTAAGAAAAAAAGTCAGATTTGAGTGACTTAAAAATATTAGATCTTGGAAAACTGCTAAATGATATGGATGGTATGAGCAGGAAAACTAAGAAAATATCCAGCTCCATTAGAACACGTTACCTTACAAAATAAGGGCAGAAAAACAGACTCGGAGGAAAAGTGCTCTAAAGATCAGGGAAAGCAGATTAACAGCATAAAGAAAATCTTTTGAAGCAATTTATTGAAAATCTATCTGTGACATGGCAATGTCTCCCCATAGCTTAAATCAAAAGTGACCTTAGTCATAAGGGATGTAATAATCAAAAACACAGATTCTTAAATATTAATGAATTTATTTATTTATTTGAGTTAGAAGTCAGTTGTCAGTGGAGTCACAGGGAAAAAAGTGTCATTCAATGCACATTACGAAAACAAAGACTGGTATGATTGCATGTGTGACAGTATTAAATGTATTATTTACATATGTGTAAATACAGAAAGAAAACATGGTTTAAATACTTTACACAATGAAAGGTAACTTATAAGAGATATAATTAGGTGCATCAAAGAAGATAGCTCTGAGGGCAAGAAGTAAAAATGGCAAACTACATAGAAGATATAAGAAGTATATTAATAAAACAAAAAAAGTCAGATTAGGAGGGTGAGATGTGAGATAACCAAATTATGATCAATGACTGGGGGCACAGTGAAACACTATAGCTATGTGTATGCCTGGTACCATAAGTAAAGATGTTAAAGAAATCATACAAAAACATATATCAGATATGAATTATGATAGAATTTTGATGGCAAATTGACACAAATATGTCATATTCAAAGAGTATTATGCCAGGGGAAAGGAAAATCTGTTAAATTTTATATCACAAAAGGTAATTCTGATTTTTTTTCTGAAAAGTGCTTATGCTAAGAACAATAGGAAGACTTATTTGGTCAACAATTAAGTAAAGAATGTAGTACATCTTAAAAATGCTAGGAATATATCAGTCACCTAACAATAATCATTGGTTTACATGTACTTATAGGTTCATAGGTAAGTACTAGACTAGTAAGTACACTAGCTGCCCTTGTGGGCTATTTTAAGCCTAATTAATTTCCTTTTTTGTGCTGGAATTAGCCTATCCCATTTGGTTAGTGTGACGCCTTACCCATCCCATGGTCACTTATTATATATTTCCCCTAATGAGAATAACTGGGATCATACTATAGATAATTTGAGGGGACCCATGCATGAAATAAAACATTTAAGAGCTGGATCTGTCCATTAGTAGTACAGGAGGCAGTCCTGGGATTCATTTTCTGTTTCCCATTCATAGATCCAAGTTGCACTGAAATATGGACAGGGATCAACTTTTTTTTGTTTGGATGGAGAGTGTGCTCCAGAACAGTAGTATCCCCTGGAGATATACCTCTCCCTTGAAACTGTTCTGTTGATGTTGTAGAAGGGGTTTAGATTCCTGGGCTGAGTATTTCTGGTGCCATTTGGCTTGCTGATGTGCAGTAGGTCCATCAGTATTGGGTCAGGTTATGCCTTGTATTCCAGACATGGGACACCTCTTAGCAGCTTGTGGGATATCGAGTATAGTGGTAGGGCTTTGAGTCTGTCTATGTAGGACATATTGTTTTGATCTTGTGCCCTTTTAGTGAGGTATCTCTGTGGATGTTCCAGTTTTTGCATGTGTCTGGGTGGATGCATGCTAGGGGGTACACTGTATTTATTGACTGGCCTGGTGAGGGCTGAGCAGAGGGGAGTGGTGAAATCCCTGGATCTGGACACAATCCCTTTGTTTATAAGTTGCAGTATATGGGCTTTCTTATATCAGTGGACATATGTTGGTCAAAGTTGTCCAATACGCAGATGACTCAACTTTGATCTGCTATGCCTCTAACCTTACAGAACTCTAGACTCTAACTCAAACCGCCTTCTCAACCACTGAAAAATGGATGCACCAAAACCACCTCTCACTAAATGCTAACAAAACTAAGATTCTTCTATTCACTCACTCTAAATCCACCCCCACTGAAAAAAACTCATTTCAAATTACTAGCCTTAACAACTACATCATTGACATCGTTCCTTCTGCCAAACTACTAGGGGTCACCATTGATGAACACTTAATATTCAATACCCACATCCAACTTAACATCAAGAAAACCCACATAAAACTCGGCCTCCTATACAGAAACAAACAATCTCTCTCCCCCTCTACTAGACATACCTTGGCGACTACCTATCTCCTCCCATCTCTTCTATATGGTGCTCCTCTGTTTACAAATCTATCTTCCACCCTAACCACCAAACTGGAAGTATGCTACAATAAAATCTCCAAATTTGCCACCAAGGCAATTTCCCTCTCCCATCACTGCACCTCCCTTCAAACTTTAAATTGGCTTGAACTCTCTAATCAACTAGACTACCTCCAAATTGTCTTAGCCCACAAACTAATATTTCAATCTAGCAGCTGCCCCGCACTATCAAATATTCTTCAACCTTATACCCCCCAGACCCCTCAGATCTTCTCACCAAAGCCTTATATCCATCCACAAACCAAAGCGCCCAGCTGGTCAGCTTCTAATCTCCTTTACCCTAGCTAAAAAATGGAATGCCCTGCCCTCTACTCTGAGGACCTGTGACAACTTACACTCCTTCAAAACACAACTCCACTGCCACCTGCACACTCAAAGAAAATCTAACTGTACTCTTCATTCTATACCTCCCAAGCTCCCCTCCTCCTTCTCTCCTGGCTAAACTTTTTTCCTCTCTACTTTGCCTCTTAGTCATACATTGTTAATGTAACTAACATCCCCTCTTCTAACCTTATGTTCTATGCCTGTCGTCCTCCTGGACAATTCTTCTTAACATCTTAGTTGCTTAATTTTAAATGAATTCATACTGTTTACCGACTGTTTTGTGGAATTTCCACCTATTTTGATTGTAGTAATTGTTCTTTGTATTTTACTAGTATTTTCATTATGTGATGTAACAATGTACTGTGGAACTTTTCTCCCTGGGCCTCCACTGAAAACGGGCTCCTGAGCCCAGTGGACCTCCCCGGTCACCAAACTGAAATAAGTAAATAAATATAAAAAAATAAATAAAGTTAGGTAACTGTAAACAAAATGCCAGTGCAATCTTCTGGAAGGTAGAGGTAAAAATACACTAATAACAAAAACAACAAACCACTACCGATAGATGGATACAAGATGCTTTAATAAACAATGTTGAGTGCTTTTGACCTGAATGTTCTTCATCAGAACATAACTAAATCAATTTAAGTACTCTCAACTGAAATCACATGGGTTTTAAGCTGAGTGTTTATTCTTGATTGGATGTATTATGTCATGTGATTTCAATTGAGAGTATTTAGCCTCGTATTTACTTATCAAACTATGATGTGGCAATATTTGAAAACTGATGCTAATATATTTCATTATGTTAAAAACAAGTAAAGCCTGGTATTCGACATATTACTCCAGATATTCAGGAATATCTCCAGCAGTGTCAGTAAGCGCTGCAATACAAAGGGTCTGTTTACATGATGCAGAAATTTGCAGTTCAGAGATATGTTAGTCATATTAATTAAAGACCTCATTATTTGCTAATTTGCACATCTCTGAATTGCCTTTCATTAGTGTAAGTGTAACTTAACATTTAAGGGCCTTAAGTAGCTGATAAAGAGTTTGCTGGTGGCAGCTGGAACTACCTTATAGTCTGGGCAGAAAGGGGGCATAGCTAGTAAACCTGTGCCTGCCTTCCCCAGGTGTGTGTGTGTGTGTGTGTGTGTGTGTGTGTGTGTGTGTGTGTGTGTGTGTGTGTGTGTGTGTGTATAAATCAAATCTCAAAGTGTTTGTGTCAGCTACTCGTGCAGGGACACAAAGCACTGGTTGGACAGAGAGGGTGCTGGAGGTCTTAGCTTGGCCACTCAGCTGAGAGCTCAACCCTATAGCTTTGCCAGTGGGGAGTCTTATTGGAGATCTGGAGAAAGAGGGAGAAACTACCCCCAGACTGACTGCGATCTCTGTGTGCTCTTCAGGGAAATTGTACTTTACTGTGTGTGTACTTGTCATCCTCCCAGTGTGTACATCCCCTAGCTGTTGTCAGTGGTGAGGATTGAGGCTCCTTGATTACTGGGTGAGAGCAGGGGTGTCACATATTAATTGGTGGACAGTGGTGGGATATCTACATCACATATTAATTGGTTGACAGTGGTGAGATAGCCACATCACATATTAATTGGTTTGTAGTGGTGTGGATATTGAATTCCTGTAGCCTGTGTACAATAGTCACTGAAGGTGTTTGTACTCTCAGTCAGCCACGCAGTGAACATTCAGAGTTTCACATCACAATTGTTTTATTTTTTTGTTAGCATAGTTAGTCAGGGAGAGCAGGCAAGCATGTTAGCAGAGGAGTATGGCAAGCTGACAAAGAGCCAGTTGGCTGAGATGTGCCAGGCTAAAGGACTGATGCATGCCAACCTGACTAAGGCAGAAATTATTGTAGCTTTGGGCACAGCTGCTTCGCAGACCAACAATCAGGATAACAACCAGGCTGGCCTTGGAGATGTACAACTCTCAGAAAATGGACAGTTCAACCTTTCCACAGAGGACTTAAAAATCCATCTGGAGTTAAGGAGACTTGAGGAGGAGGCCAAGTGTTTGGAAATAGAAGTAGCAGAGAGACTGAAACATCTAGAGACTGAGGAAAATGAAAAACTGCAACATCTGAAGGCTGAGGAAAATGAGAAACTGCAACATCTGAAGGCTGAGGAAAATGAGAAACTGCAATGCCTGGAAGTTGAGGAGAATGAGAGGCAGAGGCAACATGAAAAGGAAATGCTAACTCTTTGCCAGAGTCATGGAGGTAATGGGGAAGGGAGTAACTGAGCCCCAGAAGCAACAAAGGTCAGTAAATTTCTTCCACAATTTACAGGTGGAGATAATTTTGATAGTTTCATTCATATGTTTCAGAGGGTATGTAAACAGTATAATGTTGACCAAGGGCTCTGGGTATGGTTCCTGACCCCCTTACTCCATATTAAAGCTTTAACTGCAATTTCTAAACTGTCTGATACTGATTGCTTAAATTATAATATTGTAAAGAACTGTCTTTTAGAATGCTTTAAGTTAACACCTGAAGCTTATAAGAAAAGATTTCGTGAGCACAGACACAAGGCAGATGAAAGTCTGTGTGAATATGTTGCTAAACTAAGCACTTGTTTTCACAGGTGGATGAGTGGATGTCAGGTCACCTGTTTTAAAGGGCTGGCAGACCTTTTGGTGAGGGAACAAGCCCTTAGCACTTTACCTGAGGACATGAGAATCTGGTTAGCTGATAGAGAATGCAGTAGATGAGTTGTAGAAGAAGGGAGACCTATACCTAGAAAGCAGGGCATCACTTCACAGGAAAGAGACACCCAGTGTTGCTCATTGGTCTATGGGAACCCATGGTGGGCAGCCCAGACTGCCCCAACAGAGTCTGCCAGTAGCAGGGGAAGTCACTAGTCCAGGTACACTTCCAGGACCAAGGGTTACATGTTTTAAATGGAAGCAGTGGGGCCATGTAGCATATAAGATGTCCATGGAGGCAAGGTGGGGAACAAAAGGTGGAAATGAAAAAAATGCCAGCTGCAAGTTGTCTTGAGACAACAAGGGTACCAAACTACCATAAGAGGTTATATTCCATCTTAGTAAATGGGAAAGAGGCCATTGCTGAGAGAGACACAGCCTCTGACCTAACCATTGTAAAGCCTGCAATGGTTACAGAGGAGCACTACTTGCTTGGGCAGTCTACTCCAGTCAGAGATTTAGGAGGGGCCCATTCCAAATAACTTTGGCTAGGGTTACCCTTGACTGGGAGGGTGGAAAAGGAAGCCAGCAAGTAGGTGTGTTTGAGGATATCCCAGCAGATGACCTGATAGGGAATGATTTTGATAATGCAGTACCTTGTGTGCATGCAGTTATACGCAATCAGGCTTGGAGACAAGCATGTGGGTCTGGTAGCCTGGGGGAGACCCAGACAGACCACACACTTGCAGCCAGAACTAGTGAGGTGGCTATTTCAGGGAGGGAGCTACCCTGTAGCAGTGAGACTGAAGGTGAGCCACAGCTGCTTGTGGGTACTGATGTGCCCTTGGACAGAGTGACTGCAATGTAGAGGTGAGTAGTAGTACTCAGGTTGACAGTGAGGCACCACTGTCAGAGAATACCAGACTTCCTATGGAAGGGGAGCTGGGAAGATTTACAAAGAGAGAGAGGAGACAGGTTCAGTTCTCAATCCCTACATTACATGGCGGAAGGGGGAATCTGTATACTGGGACAAATGGTTACTGTATAGAGAGTGGATCCCTAAGGGAGGGCTATAGGGTGAGAGAATACAGCAGTTGGTAGTACCCAGAGTCTACCTTTTGCCACTTGTAGCTTAGCCCATGATATTCCCTTTGCAGGTCATATGGGCATAAAACATAAAAAAAGACATATTATGCAGACCTTTTGTTGACCTGGCATTTCTAGAGGTGTAGCAGGGTACTGCAGGACCTGTGAGCAGTGTCAAAAGGTAAGCAAGGCAGGAGACAAGATGAAAGCTCCTTTGATGCCTTTGCCTGTGATTGAGGAGCCATTTCAGAGGGTAGTTATGGATATTGTGGGGTATTTGAGTACCCTAAGTCCCACAGAGAAAAAGTATATCCTAGTGGTAGTAGATTATGCTACCAGATACAATGCGTCGGTGGCGCTGTCCTCCATTGTGGCAGAAAAGGTGGCAAATGCTTTGTTAGAAATTTTCAGCAGGGTAGGGTTTCCAGACGAAATACTGACTGACAGAGGTTCCAGTTTCATGTCAGACCTGCTGGCTTGTTTGTGGAAGCACTGTGGGGTGAAGCACTTAAAGACCACCCCCTACCATCCCCAGACTAATGGTCTTGTTGACAGGTTAAACGCTACACTCAAGATGATGCTACAGGCATTTGCAGACCAGTTTAAGAGGGAGTGGGACAAATATTTGCCCTGTCTGTTGTTTTCTTATAGACAGGTGCCTCAGGAATCCACAGGTTTTTCACCCTTTGAGTTGTTGTATGGGCATAGGGTGAGGAGACCTCTAGATTTGATTCGAGATGAGTGGAAGGGTCAGTGTGAATCCCACAAGGAGTCTGTTGTGGCATATGTCCTAAACCTCAGGACAAGGCTCAGGGAACTCATGGGCTTTGGCCAGGAAAACCTGGCAGAA
Organism: Protopterus annectens; assembly: GCF_019279795.1. NCBI lineage: Eukaryota > Metazoa > Chordata > Ceratodontiformes > Protopteridae > Protopterus > Protopterus annectens. Next base: position 1,279,960,153 of record NC_056744.1, read on the forward strand.
GCCCAACAGCAAAAAAAGGTCTGGTATGGTTCATAGGTGTTTACTAGGCTACCGGCCACAAGGGCCTTTTTAAGCCTAGCCATGCATCCCAAATCTCTGATGTGTTCTGATACCCTGGATAAATGTAAGCATGGGCCTGGAAGATGAACCATTTACAGGTTACCTATTTGTATCAGAGACATAGGTGCCAAACCAGGGATGAATTTCCAGTTTTCCATCCAATTTAGTCTCTGGGATACATACCTATCTCTCCAGCAGGTCCTATGTATATCACAGGCAAGGTTTAAGTCTTTAGAATGTGTAATTATGGTACTGTTTGTTTTGTAGATATGCAGGAGGTCCATCTGAGTGGGGTCTGACAATGCCCTGTATGCCAGGCATAGATCTACCCTCAAAAGCATGTAGGAGACAGAATACAGGGACAGGGTCTTGAGGTGGTCTGCATAGGATATGTTACTTATGCCTTGTATTCTTTTAGTGAAGAACCTCTGTGGAAATTCCAGTTGTTGGATATGCCTGGACAGGTACATACCAAAGGGGGCACTGTACTCCATGATAGGTCTGATGAATGCCAAATACAGTGGAACAATGACTTCCTTGTACTTAGATGCCATACCTTTGTTTATAAGTTGTGCAGTATAGAATGAGTTCCTCACCACTGTAGACACTTGATGCTCAAAGGCTAGATTGCTATCTATGTGTGTTTCTAAGTCCCTGACAACTGGGTCATCTCTAAGGGGTGTGTTGTCAATATGATAGTTACCAGGAATGAATTACTTCCCAAAGGATACTATTATACACTTCTTAGCATTTAGTTCTAGGCCATGACTCTGACACAAGTTGTCTGTCTGTGTCAGCCCCTCCTGGAGAAAATTTGTGTCAGTGTGAGATTCAATGACAGCTCCTAATTTGCAATCATCTACAAATTTAGTCAGCCAGAGACCACTGACATTGGCCTTGACTTCTGAGAAGTAAATGCCAAATAGGAGCAGTCCAAGGACTGATCTTTAAGGGACTCCACTTGTGGCTGGCCTCTTTGTAGAGGTGGACTCCCCAATTTTAGCTTCCTGGGTTCTGTCTGTGAGCCAGTTGACTATCCAATGGGTGACATACGGGTTTGTACCTAACCTCTTGAGTTTGTCAACAATGCCTGAGTGGGGTATTTTGTCAAATGCCATGGCCAGGTCAAGGTAAGCAGTGTGAATGATTTTGCCCTCATCCATTGTTCTGGTGACCTTCTCAAAGAAGTCCAACAGGTTGAGTAGGCATAATCTGTCCTTTATGAAACCAAACTGGGTTGGGTCCAGCGTCTAGAGGTTTACTATATCTCTGGTGATCATCTCCTTGATAATTCTTTCCATGGCTTTACATATAAGACTAGTGAGACTTATTGGTCTGTAGATTCCAGGGTCTGTAGACAGCCTACCTTTGTGCAGAGGGATGACTGTTGCCTCTCTCCATTCATGAGGCACAAAGCCTGTTTGAAGGCTACATTTAAATAGTAATTCCAGAGGCCCTAATAATGTTTCATGCTATTTAGAAGGCTTCCTGGGATATTGTCGGGGCCCACAATGCAGTGTTCTTGGTCTTAGAGGGAGCATTAAGAAGCTATTCTCTAGTGATATTAGGAGGAGTTATATGTGATGATATTTCCTGAGGGAAGGTTGAGGGGGAAGAGAGGAGTAAAGTTGGAGCTGAATTTATCAGCCAGGAAGTTTGCTATATCTTCTGGTTCAGTATAGGTGGCACCATTTCCCATGAGCTCTTCACACAATTGTGAATGCCTTTGATGTTGCAGACATAGGTAAAGAATGCTTTGTGGTTGTCCCTAGTCTGGGAGGCCAAACTTGCCTTAAATTTGGCTTTGGTAGACTTCATTTGTCCTCTGAGTTGTTTGTTTAGTTTAATGAGAGTGCTTTTATCCTGCTGGGTGCTGCACCTCCTAATTTCTTCCATGATTTTCTTTCTCCTGTTATACAGCCAATTAATTTTGTGATTCCACCAAGGTGGCTTGTTGTTTGAGTTAGTTATGTGCTTCCTCCTGGTGGGTACAGCTGCCTCTCTGCAGCTATTAACATGTTTCTACAGGGTTTCTGTGAACAGTCCTGCATAGGCAGAAGTGTTCTCAGGGTTTATAGGAGCTTGAAATTTTACCAGGTTCTCACTTAATAGCAGGAGGTTAGTCTTATAATAGTTCCTGAATATATCAGGTTTAGCTGGGGATCCAAGTTTTATTTTTACTTCAAAGGAGACCATTTTGTGGTCTGACCTTACCAGGCAAGGCATTACAGTAGGGGGTGTCTAGCACTCTCCCATATTAGTGAAGACCAGATCCAGTATGGTTGCACGCCTGGTTGATGTACTGACTATCTGGTCCAGGGAGTTTGTGATTACAAAATCCAGGAATTTCTGTGCATGTACGTTTGATGTTGTATAGAATTCCCAGTTGATAGTGCGGTAATTAAAGTCACCCATGAATATGGTATTGGGTTGGATGGTTAATGTTTCTAATAAGTTTAAATACATGGTATGGGTTTCCTGGGTCATAGAAGGGGACCTATAGCTTGCAAGGAAGTGGTATTGGATTTTACCTATGATGATTTGAACATGGAGCAGCTCAAGTGCATTATGTTTGACCAGCCTTGAAGTATATTTATTTTTGATGCAAATAGAGACAGCTCCACCTTTAGTCCCTGCTTGTGAAGTAGCTGGTCTAAATGTGTGGAAGGCATTATGACCCTGCACTGTTGGTGTGCTGTCCACGGCTTTAAACCACATCTCTGAGACTGCACAGACATCAGCATTCTCTAGGGTAAAGACAGCATCCATGGAGTGGAGTTTTTTGTTTAGGCTCCTAGCATTGAGCAGTAATACCTTTAGATTTTCTTGTTTTTTTATTTACTGTGTCAGAAGTACTTTCACTTTGGCATTGCTTACAAAAGGCACTATGGGGGAAGACAATGTCTTAGCTAATAACTGAAAGCCTAGAGGGGAGAGGTGCAGACCATCCCTGCCAAAGCAGCATGGTTAGTTGACCATCTCCTTCCATGCTGACAAATATTGCACCCCCTTAGAATGACACCAGAAACTAAGCCAATTATTAAGGTCAATCATCTTTTGTTCGTATTGTGGCATCATCCTTGGAGAAGGTAAAATGCTGCTCAATGGTAGGATCAAACCAGCCTGAGATACATATTCCGAAAGCTCTATGATGTCTCTCTTCATATAGTCTAGGGAGTTATGTCTCAGGTCATTTACTCCCACATGGACTATGACTGAGTCATATTGGTAATTGTGATCCAATGTCCATGCGTAATGTGGCAGATCCCTAGCCCCTGATAAGCAACTGACCGTAACTTTCTCCTTACTCAGCCTGGTGACAATGACATCAGTGTGTCTCACAATGGAGTCTCCATTGACTAGAATGCTGGATTGTGTGGTGACTTGCCTTATGACTTAGAGGCAGAGGCTCCATGAGATGTAGCTCTATGTGTTGGTGTGGGTGTTGTTTTGAAAAAGTGTGTTTGGGGCTGCTGAGGGTATTTCTTATGTGTACTTTGTCTAGGAGATTTTTGTGGTTTAGGAAGGTTACATGTAAGTGTGGGTCTATATGTCGGCTTTGAATTGTGTGTGATAGGTGCAGCATGTGTACTACCGACAAACATATTGACATTAAGAGTACTTCTATGTGAGAGCTTTGCCAACAGTGACATGTAAATACATCTCTCACATACTATATCAGCTTGTTTGAGAATTAACTGGTTGTCAATAAACATGAGGCAATTTCTACATTGCCTCAGGATGTCCATATCCACCAAGCCGGTAACGGAGACAATAGGAAAGTTCATATCCATGGCAACAGACCCTTTTTTATTGATTAGATTGTTGGAATGAGAATAGTAATCACTGTCAGGAGTATCCAATTTGCAACTATGTGGACAGTGCTTGTCACTGCAATCTAGATGTCCTGTATGCAACTAGATATTGGAGAAATGTCAATTGTGCTTTTATAAGAAAAATGTCACTCAAGTTGTCTGAGTAGGCCCTGAAAATTTAAGGATGAAGTATTTAGGCAGATATTCTGAAGTTAGAAAGAAATCAAGCAGTACTTACTGAAAACAAAGAATTATCTTGTCAGGAATGATGAAAAGAGGGAAGTCACATGACTGGCTACTGCCTGGCTACTACTAATGCTGGTTTCATCACAACTTCACTCTGTTGAGATACAATACTTCTTTGCTTCTTCTCTCACCAGAAGAAAAATGTTAGCACCAATTTCAAGAAAAGAAGCAGGCCACAGCCTGTTTGGTGACCCACAGTCTTGTTCCAGATGATGCAAGGTTCTGTAGGCTTGTAGCTTCTTTCTGGTAAATGCCTCAAATAGCAACCAGACCAATGAGGTATGTTAAGCACAGACACTCACTCTCCAACCAGAAAGAGTCAGGAATCAATGCATTCTGCTCCTGCTCTCACCAGGATCAGAATATAAGCACAGATTCCAAGCTGTCACCTATAAAGCAGTTATTAGGCTTTCTGGTGATCAGCAGTATGACAGGAATGCTCGAGCTAGAGAGTATGCTGTAGGGCAGCAGGTGATGGTTCTCATTCCTGTCAGACAGAACAAGCTGCAGGCAGCTTGGGAGGGACCCTACAAGGTAGTAAGGAAGGTCAGTGATGTTAACTACATGGTAGAACTGCTAGGCAGGAGGCACGGACATAAAATGTACCATGTTAACATGATGAAATCTTACCATGATAGTGAGGCCCTCGTCCTGAGTATTTGCAGTGGATGGCAGGAGGAGTCTGAGAGGGTTCTGGGGACTGATCTCCTCAGTGATGCTCGGACTGACACCTCAGTGGAAGGGGTAGCAATATCCCAGCAGCTATCCCCTACCCAGGTTCGAGAAATCCAGGCAGTGTTACAGGAGTTTGGGGACATGTTTACTGGGAAACTAGGGCGCATCCACCTGGTGAAACACCATGTGGATACAAGACCCCAAAGGCCTATTAAGCAGGCCACTTATAAGGTTCCTGAGAGAGTCAAACAGACTCTGAGGAATGAGATACAGGAAATGTTGGAACAAGGGGTAATTCAGGAGTCCAACAGTCCCTGGGCCTCCCCAGTGGTGCTGGTACTAAAGAAGGATGGCAGTACCAGGTTCCGTGTGGACTACAGGAAATTAAATAGTCACACAGAGTCAGATGCTTACCCCATGCCTAGGACAGATGAAGCCCTAGAGCAGCTGGGTGGGGCTAAGTATCTTACCACTATTGAATTTACCAGGGGTTACTGGCAGGTGCCCTTAACTCCCAGCCTTTGTGACTCCTTTTGGCTTGTATGAGTTCATGAAGATGCCTTTTGAGATGGAAAATGCCCCAGCAACTTTCCAGAGGCTGGTAGATCGTATCTTAGCAGGAACAGGAGATTTTTTTCCTTGTTTACCTAGATAATATTGCCATCTACAGCTATTCCTGCAAGAGCACCTTCAGCATGTCAGGGAGGTGCTGGGCAGACTTCAGAGGGCATGGTTGACTATTAAGCCCAGCAAATGTCAGGTGGGTATGGCAGAAGTCTCCTACCTGGAACATAGAGTGAGGCATGGTAAGATCAGGCTAGAACCTGCCAAAGTGGAAGCCATTAAGGCATGGCCTGCCCCTGTTACCAAAAAGCAGGTGAGGACATTCTTAGAGACAGCAGGGTACTACAGAAAGTTTTTCCCAATTATATTACCGTAGCTGCTTCCCTCACAGACCTGACAAGGAAAAACAAGCCAGATAAGGTAGCATGGACCCCAACATATGAGCAGGCATTCCAGAAGCTTAAAGGAGCTTTGGAAGGACCCCTGTGTTAGCCAGTCCACATTGCAGCAAAGAATTTGTTGTGCAGGTGGATACTTCAAACCATGTGGTGGGGGCTGTACTTAGCCAGGTTTCCCCAGAGGGAGAAGAGCACCCAGTGGTATATCTCTGTTGTCAGCTCCAACCCAAGGAAGAATCCTATGCAGCTGTAGAAAAGGAATACCTAAGCATAGTGTGGGCACTGAAGAAACTTCAGTCTTATCTGTATGGAAGGAAATTCACTGTAGTTACAGACCACAATCCCTTAACATGGCTACATTGAGCCAGCCAGCAAAATGCCAAGTTACTAAGGTGGAGCGTAGGGTTGTACGCATATATGTCAGTGCAGCACTGCAGTGGGGTTAGCAATGCCAATGCAGATGCACTCCCAAGACAGAGAATGGAGTAAGGTATTCCCAGGATAGGCTTAACCATCTCAAGCAACGTTTCTCAAGGGTCACTTGAAAAACTAGCTTGAGTTTTTGAGGGTGTGATGCTGTCAGCCCAGCTATCTGGAATTTTGTAAATAATTCTATGTCATTTGTGAATACTGATATGATTTATACAGAACTGTATGTTATATACTGAGCTTCAAGAATGTAACCACAGCATACCCTGCTGGAACATAGAAGATTAACTTGCAAAACTAAAGAATAGTTGAGGTTAAGTTACTTTATAGCTAGGCCATAAACAAGAGATGTTATCTCTCAGTTTCAGTACAGAATCAGACACAATGTCTAGAGCTAGAAGTTTTTCTATTGTCTTGAAAGTAAAGTAATTATTAGGTTTAAAATGTAAAGTGTTTTATTGTTTAACGACTTCCAGGATCTGTCAAACATCCGAGAGATATGTATTTTTAACACAGAGATGTTAAAACTCTAAGTTTCTGTTTAGCCTGGGAAGTCAGGTGACAAAGAGTGATGTCATCCAAGATGTCCAGCAGTAATGTTTGATATTAATTTGGGAACTCTCTCAGAGAGAGACTGTGCATTTCCTATTTTATCTTTGACCTGGAAACATCCACTCATCATCAGCATCTGGACTTGCCTTGCTAATAATAAGTAACTAGGGTACATTAATTAGATATAATTAGGAATATAGTAAAGATTAGTTTAGATGCTTTCTGTATTTATTTAGTGTGTGTGTACTTGTCATCCTCCCAGTGTGTCCATCCCCTAGCTGTTGCCAGTGGTGAGGATTGAGACTCCTTGATTATTGGGCCAATGCAGGGGTGTCACAACTTCATCTTCTCGTGTATCCATGAACATGGGTATTGCTGAACCAATTCATATGTGGAAACATAGTTTACTGCTATAACCTTTGGCTTATCCTAATTTATTTTAAATCTTGAAAAAAACTGAAACTGTCTCAAATGTTCCACAATGCTGAATATCCTTTTCTGCATTTACTAAATGCAAAATAATGTCATCTGCAAATAAGGCTATTTTTTTCTGTAGTACCATACCAGCTATACCCTTGAGTTTATGAGTTTCTTGTTTTCTTTGCTGATCGCTCTAAGTATAAAGCAAATAACAAAGGAGAAAACCGACACCCCTATCTGGTTCCTCTATTCAAACCTAGCATGTCAGCGATCAACACTTCTACCTTGATTCCTGTGTTGGACCCTTCATATATTTTCCTAATCAACCCCATTATTTTATCAGGAAATGCAAATGGTGCCATTTCCTTAGTCATAAAATTGCAGCTGTTATCAAATGCCTTCTCTTCATCAGCAACAACAATAACAGTGTCTTCCTACAATCTGCTTTCCTTTGGATCATCATTACCTACCTTTAGGTGTTCTGTGGTATGGTATTTGTATTTCTTAACTACCTTTTTCTCCTCCACCATTTGCTAAGAGTTTTCTAATCTTTCTTTTCTACAAAAATGAAAAAAAGAGACTATTGTCAAGAATAGTAACAGGAATTAATGTGATATAATGGAATGATTACTGTGCAGCTAAATTAATAACAGACTTAAGACTTACACCAAAATTACAGAGCAGTAAGGGAAAGGAAAGGAAGAAATTAAATACTAACATGCAGCAGAAATGAGGGCAGTGTGGAAGAAGGATACTGTAAAGGAAAACACAAAGATCAATGCACGTTAGGTTCAAGCAAGGCACCCTTTATTACTTGCAGCAAGGAGACACAGCATGTAGGTACAAGGTTTGTCTGATTTTCCATAGTTCAGCCTACAGTTTTTATACAGTTTTCTACAAGTTCACAGAAAGATGCTATTATTAGATTTGCTGCTGACATGGTCAAATAATTGCTGTCTTGCAAAAACATGTTTTTGAGAAAAACAACCTGGCCTTGAGTTTGTTTCAGCTTCCCTTAGTTTCTCACAATTCTTTTTCTAGTTCTGATATGATACATTCAAGGTACAATTCTGGCCTCAATACACTTTCTGCTGACTATGGTGGATTTACAGGCATCCATTGTTCTCTCTTCAGAGCTTCTAGCAGCTGCATATTTTCACACAAAATAAGCAGAATAATTTCTCTTCAGAGCTTCTAGCAGCTGCATATTTTCACACAGAATAAGTAGAATAAATGTATTAACTCCTTTAACCCTTAATACACTAAACCTGCATATTGCAGTTGTACATTTTAATACACTAAGCCTACATATTGCATTGCAGTTATACATTTTCCTAACATTTCCCCCCTTTTAATACTTTATTCGACTTTCAAAACAAGCATAAACAGTTTTTCTTCCCTTAACCATTTCCCACTCACGATTTGCAGTTAGAGAGTCATTCAGTTCAAGCTTGTGAAAGTATTTCTTCAGCTTTTAATCAGTACTTCTAACTCAACATTCTGATATAAAGTCTTTGAAATTGAAGCATCTATGAAATTTTCAACTAGTCCTTTTATACAGGGGATGCAGCAGCATCCACACACCATCAGTAAGGCTGCCCCTACACAGATGGCAATCAGAATGTTCATCAAGATGCTGCCGCAACCCCCGAATCATTTTTGGAAAAAGTCTGTTAATGGATTTGGTCCTGGTTTGGTCATGGCCGACACTTGCTGAATTATTTCGAGATGGCTTTCTATTTCATGTTTGTTGCCAGGAATAAATGCACAGCACTCCTCTTGGATTAAAGCGCATAACCCTCCTTTAGCCGCTAGGGTGAAGTCGAGAGCCATGCGATTTTGAAGCACCACTGTCCTCATGGCTGTGAGTTCATCAGTCACCAATTCTAGGGCGGAAAAAGTCGCATTACTCATTGTCTCAAGAAGTTTGGATAGTTTTCTCAGCTCCCAGATCGATTTCACTGCCTCGTATGCTGGTATTATGCCCGCCCAAGATATGACGTCAGAACCCAGATCCATGTGCGACAGTCCTTTGTCACTCACATGGGCTAGATTATGGTGATATATCCAGGATGCATCAACTTGTCCCACCGGATTAGTGGGTTTCTTGATTTCTCGAACATTTCAAATTGTCCCCTGGGGTAGTGTCGATACATGTCGTATTGCTGGAATCAGATATGCCAGAAAACAGCTTCCAGACCAGTTGCCTGGTAGCCATTTATATGCTCTATCACTACACATGAAGTAGCAGTCAGGAATTGTGACTGAAATGTTGCCGATTTTATAGTTACCGGGCTTTTGTTGGGTCATAGCCCAGAACATTTTACTATACACGATTTGATTTTCATCAACCGTTTTCTTCCTTTCAGTAAAGTCATTGCTATTGCCAACCTGTAATTGCTGGCCTTAGTTTGTCGTGGTGCAGGAATTCCTGGTACAGTGATGTATCACTGTCATATTCCAGGTGCTATTTCCAACTTCTGTTTTTCCGTAGTTTTGAAAGCATACTGTTCCTCTTTTTACCTTGGGTAAAAATAGGGTCACTCTTTTAATCGATGTCACATTCACTGCATCCTTCAGTAGTGCTTGCCAGGTTTGATTAATATTTAAGGGAATCTGTATTAAGGGTATTCCTCCATGTGCAGTAGGAATAACTGCACAGACCCAGCAATTGGAGATATTGAGGGTGTCTGCATAAGCGTGCTTTATAGCCTGATAAGTATTGAAATTTGGGTGCCACTTTGCACGTTTACTTTGTTCTACTTGTGTGGCTGAGAAGAGAAATGGCCACAATAAAAAGATTATTATTACTAATACAGTCAACAGGATGGTCATGTAATATTTCTGTGGAAATGGTTGTTCTACATTCCTGTTTTCTCCGGCTTTTTCAAACAGATGCATTCGGATCTTTCTTGCTTCCGTCATCTTCGCCCAGGACACGTGATCTTACTCTCTGCCCTATAGGACCCCAGCACCGATGATTGCTTCACTGGGTTTGAGATGGATCAGTTCCTATTGATCTGACCCCCCATTGTAGCCAGACTTTTGTGCTTAGGGTCCCAATGGAGAGGTAAGGTCTTTGTCCAGCTTGAAGTTCTTCACCAACTTGCAGTGCGTCAGATGTATCCACGAAGCTCGCTCTGCTATTTTGACTGCAGTAGGTGTTGAAAGAAGCACCTGGCAAGGATCTTCCCACTTTGGCGATGCCCAGTTCTTTCGCTTCATGATTTTAATCCACAACCAGTCTCCTGGCGTCACTGCCACTTCCGATGTTTCGGTTTGTTTTTGACCTGAAACAGAATTAAACTGCAACAGATGTTTAGAACTCAACAACATTTTCATATATTCAGCTAACGTAAAATCAGCTTCCTGGTCTGATGACATGAGAGGTTTCCACTGGGGTGTGTAATAAGCCCTCCCATACAGCTTCTCAAAAGGAGTCAGTCCTTTTGCTGTAGGGACGGTTCTCATGTTCAACAGTGCCAGGGGTAAACAGTACCAGCCAGGTTTTCCCTGTCTCAGCTATCAATTTCCTCAGTTTGCTTTTCAGTATACCATTATGTCTTTCAACCAGCCCTGCAGACTAAGGATGATATGCACAATGATTTTTTTTTAAAGAAATACCAAAAAACTTACTCAGCTGCTGTATGGTTTGATTTACAAAGTGCGTACCATTGTCACTATAGATTCTCTCCGGAATGCCGAACCTAGGAATAATTTCCTTGACAAGTACTTTTGCCACTGTAGCCGCATCTGGGTTTTTGGTTGGAAAGGCTTCCACCCATCTGGAAAACATATCTATAATGACAAGGCAATACTTCTTATTCTCACATTTGTTCAATTCTATGAAATCCATACAGATAGTGTGAAACGGATATGGTGGTGTGGGAAAACTCCCTTGCTTGGGCTTTATCACCCCCTGTGCATGGTGTTTGTTACAAATCTGACACATTAAACAAAATTTTTTAGAATAGTTTGTAAATCCGTACATTGTGAACACTTGGTTCACCAGCTGTATCATCCCCCCTGTTGAGACATGGCACTGCCCATGGCTCAACAATGCCACATAGCGGAACAAATTAGAGGGTAGTATTGGTTTCCCTTTCTTAGAGATGTATAGCCCATTTTCGAGGACTGCTCCTCATTTTATCCATTGCTGTTTTTCAATTTGCGTAGTAAGTGTCTGCATTGTTTTTAACATATCCAGATTCAAAATTTCAGAGGGTTGTAATTCCTCATTTAAAAGAAATACCTCTGTAGCTGCTTGTTTTGCAGATGTATCAGCTCTTGCATTACCTTTTGAAATCCTATCTTGTTGCTTGGTGTGAGCTGCACATTTGCAAATGGCCACCTTCTGAGGTAACTGAATAGATTCTAAAAGATCTAAAATAAACTGCGGATGATTTATAGGTTTGCCAGTAGATGTTATCATTCCCCGGTTTTTCCACTGTTGTGCAAACACATGTACAGTGGAAAAAAGAGTACTGGCTATCAGTAAAAATGTTTACACATTTACCGTTTGTTAAAGTACATGCCCGTGTCAGGGCAATCAATTCTGCTGCCTGTGCAGATAAATGGTGCGGTAAAGATTTTGCTTCTATAACTTCAGTATCAGAGACTACTGCATATCCTACTAGGTTCTGTCCTGCAGGGCCCCTTTTTCACGAGCCACCCATGTAGTATGTCACCTCAGCATTATCCAAGGGGACATCTGTGAGGTCTTTTCTAGGTAGTGTCTTTTGCTCAATTACCTGCAGGCAGCGGTGCGGTGTGCCGTCTGCAGGGGTTGGTAGCAGAGTAGAAGGGTTCAAAGTCATGTATCGTTCAATTGTCATATGAGGTTGGCTCAATAATATAGTCATGCAGGAGAGATGCCTAGCAGGGGAAAGAAATGCCACCTTTTCTTGCAACAAGATAATCTCAACTGCCTGGGGTACCCTCAAAGTGAGGGGGTGGAGCAAAACTACTGAAGCTGATGCCTGTACCGCCATTGCAGCTGCAACAACTGCCTGGACACAGTGGGATAGTGACCGTGCCACTGGGTACAGCTAAGGTGAATAGTAAGCAATGGGACGTTGCTTATCCCCATGTTGTTGTGTTAGTACTGATGTCATATAACCCTGCTTGCAATCTACAGTCTGGAAAAAAACGTTTATGATAATTTGGTAATCCCAGAACTAGAGAGGATGCTATTAATTGTTTCAGTTTACAAAAAGCCGATTCTGCTTCTGATGTCCATTGTAACAAATCTTGCGCTGCCATGGGTGTCTTATATATAAGGTCTGTTAAGGATGCAGATTCCAAGGGATAGTTTGGAATCCAGCTTCGACAAAAAATAGTCGTTCCCAAGAAGGACATCATTTCCTTCTTGGTGGTGGGCTTTGGTGCCTGCAAGATTGCCACTTTTCTGTCCTCACCTAATGTTCTACCTTCCTTGGATATCACATAGCCTAGGTACTTCACCTGTTTTTTCCAGAACTGCAGTTTGTCTTTGTTTACTTTATGTCCCTCAGTGGCTAAAAATCATAGAAGTGCTACTGTATCTTCCCTACAATCCTGCAGGGTGGGGGCCGCTAACAAAATGTCATCAACATAAAGTAAAATCTGACTACCCTTCGGTGGATTAAACCTTGCCAAGTTACTTGACATTTCCTGTGAAAATATCATAGGGCTCTCACAATATCCCTGTGGTAGTCGCGTATATGTGTATCTTTTTCCCTGAAATGTGAATGCAAACCAATACAGGCTATCTGGGTGTATCAGTATTGAAAAGAATGTGTTATTAATATCCACCACAGAGAAATACTTTTGTTGAGGTTTTAAGTCATTTAGCAGAGTGTGTGGATCTGGCACTATATGTGCCCTTGGTATTACTGCGTCATTCACAACTTGCAAATCCTGGACCATACGCCATTCTCCATTGGCTTTTTTAACTGGAAATAAAGGTGTATTACACGGAGAATTGGGAGATTCCACTAGTACCCCTCCCTTAAGTAATGCTGCTATGATAGATTTTATCCCTGCCTCTGCATCTTTCCTTAAGGGGTATTGTCTTTTCTGTGGTCTATATGCTGATTTTGGTGTGATATTAACTGGCCCTGCCATACGGATAAGTCCTACATCTAATTTCCCTGTTGACCAGAGAGTCTCTGGTACATCTCGCAAGGCATTTTCTTCCCCCTTCAGTAGGAGTGTCCATCAGTTGTCTTCGAGAGAATGTAGGTGCACAGCTGGGTTGGTCTGTGTCACCCAATTCAATTTTTGTACTTGTATTCCCTGTTCTGATAGTTCCAGTTCTGTTTGTTTCTCCCAATTTGTGGCTTTCTCCCCTAGGTCTGCCCACTGTATATTTTTATTCTTGGTCAGGCTAATATGTGGTAATCGATTAAATTTATAAAGTGTTAAAAATTCCTGAGGCAGCGAACAGCTGACTAAACTATTCCCTTCTGTGTCCCAGTACAGGTTACGTAGTACCAATCTATTTGTATGATTCTTAAATAATTTTTCTTCATATTCCTTATCGGGTCCTGGTGTATTACAAAAATATAGGGTACAATGTAACAGGTGTTGTTTATCAAGGGAGGGAAACTTACTGATAGCTACATTCATCAGCTTCTTGGTCACAGTCCCTGGACAAGTTGTGACCAAGTCCTGACTATACCAATAAAATATTTCACCCCCCGATTGCACCGTAAAGGTGTCAGTTTGTCGCTGTGCTTCCATTCCCTGCATGGTTGGGACTACTGCTATACCAAATAACTGCATGAGATCCCTGCCCAAGAGATTCACTGGGCACTTTGCAGAAACTGCAATCTTACTTTTCTGTGTCAATCTCGAAACAGGATCAGTTATTGTAATATTGCGGGAGAGGGGCTCCTGATATAGCTGCCCATTAGCTGCTTTGACTAATATGTAGTCGGATGATTCTGAGTTTTCTGGCAATTTGGAGGGGTGTATCAGGGCTCATGATGCTCCTGAGTCGCACAAAAATTTGACTTCCCTGCCTTCCACTGAAAGTATAACTTCTGGTTTAGTATCTGCTAAGTAGAGCTCCAAGCTCAATAAAGCCAAGTCTAGTACTTCATCTTCTACTTCACCGTCATCAATTCCCTGTACTTCCTCTATTTCCCTTTTCACATTCTCATTTGTCCTTTCTGTACTAGCCCCTTCTAATGATTACTGACTATCATATAGTCAGTCTTCACCTTCCTTGTCTTCCGTAGTTGCTTTCTTATTTTTCTTGCAATCCCTTGCCAAATGTCCCTTTTTACCACATTTGAAACATTCACCCCTTTTCTTGCGTCCTTCAAAGTCTTCTGATCGTTGATCAGACTGCCTACCTCCCTGTGCATTTTTCCTGCCCTTCTTTCCAGGGTGTACTACATAAACTTCTGCTCAGTCCTCTACAGAAAATACTTGAGCCTTCTTTTTCTTTTTGCTATTGAAATGCCTTTCAGCATGCTTAGCATATTCGAGTAGTGATTGTAGCCTGCCAGTTCGATAATCAACCGTATGTTTTGTAATAAAACTGCTTATAGGTGCACTACTACCTTTCAAAAATGCATTTTTCAACTGCTGTTCATATGGGGAATCTTGTTTTTGGTCTTCGGGGATCTGCATTCCACAATGGTTATTAAAACATTCCAGTAGCCTAGCGAAATATTGGTCAACTATCTCACCCTCCTATTGGATGCATTGATTAATGCACGTCCAGTCTGCCCTAGGTTTCCATTTTTCAGAGATGCGATCTGTAAGTCCTTTTACTCTAGCATCTAAATCTGCACTGCTATGAGGAAGGGGTTTTTGTTCAGCATCACGAGGATTCTAATTGCCACAAATCATGTACCAGTCTGGCCCTACAATTTGTCGAACTACCCTTTCTATTTCTTCCCTGTTTAAGTGATAACTTAGCCTCATTCCTTGTAAATCGTCTGAGAATTTTCTAAAATTAATTTTCGGATGGGGAATCCCTTCTGTAGCTTTCCGGATATCTTCTGGAGTCCAGGGTCTGTATACTAAGATGGTTGGATCCTTATTATCCTGCCCAGCCTGAGGGTTCAGTACTTCTATGAGTGGACATATTTCCTCTTCTTTTTCTCCCGCAGGTTGTGTGTCTTTAAATTTCTGCCATGACTTTCGATTACCTGCTTTTGTTCGGGACCTAGTTCCAATGGGATCCCTTATTTTAGCTAGTTTTATGGCATCCCTATCCTCAGTGACCACAGGATATTGCGGAGATGGATCTACCTGTCTACTCGCTCCATATTCTGGTAAGGGAGGGGGAGGCAGAGGTGCTGTTGCTATTACTAGGTTGTTATCCTCCCTATCTAAAAACATTGTTTTTGAATCCTTGTTCTTTTGGTCCCTACGGTTTACTTCCTCCAGCCACCTGTGTGCCTGGGGAATTCCTAACTGTCGTTGCTTTTTTACCTGACCTTTAGAATCAGTTTTAAGTTGTTTAATAAGTTTGATGAGTGAGGATTTTTCCAATTTTCCATCAAATTCGTATTTAATAACCCATTTTGAAAAGTATCTGACATTGTCTGCACGCTGTGACTGCATACATTCTGCATCTTCCATTAACGGTGGGTCTCGGGCTATTTTTGCACAGTTATTACCCATTTCTCTTACTTTTGATTGTTACGTAACTTCACCTTGATTCTCTAGTTTTAATGTGTGCCACGGATTTTGTTATAGTCTCTTCAGAATGACTACCTAAAGTCTACTTATTCTGTTTCTCCTGATCTATGACAAGACAGTACCTTTTTTATCCCTGACTGTAAGAGAAATACAATCTGACAAAAAACAATACACATCTAGTCCCTGATCCTAAAATAGAAAAAAAGTAGATTCAACTTACCTGAGCCCACGTGATTGATCACCGATTCACGGAAAACCCGTCCTTCAGTCACAGATCAGAAAGTGGCTGGCTTCTTTTGACGACAATTCAGTCGGAGGACTTTACATATAAGAAGAACCGATTTGGTTTCTTCCCCGTACGGTTTCAGCCACCTGGCCGTCTGGTCCGAGGTGAAGAGAGGGATTCTGGTCCAAAGGACCAATCTGTAAAGGAAAACACAAAGATCAATGCACGTTAGGTTCAAGCAAGGCACCCTTTATTACTTGCAGCAAGGAGACAAAGCATGTAGGTACAAGGTTTGTCTGATTTTCCATAGTTCAGCCTACAGTTTTTATGCAGTTTTCTACAAGTTCACAGAAATATGCTATTATTAGATTTGCTGCTGACATGGTCAAATAATTGCTGTCTTGCAAAAACATGTTTTTTGAGAAAAACAACCTGGCCTTGAGTTTGTTTCAGCTTCCCTTAGTTTCTCACAATTCTTTCTCTAGTTCTGAAATGATACATTCAACATACAGTCCTGGCCTCAATACACTTTCTGCTGACCATGGTGGATTTACAGGCATCCATTGTTCTCTCTTCAGAGCTTCTAGCAGCTGCATATTTTCACACAGAATAAGCAGAATAATTTATCTTCAGAGCTTCTAGCAGCTGCATATTTTCACGCAGAATAAGCAGAATAAATGTATTAACTCCTTTTAACCCTTAATACACTAAACCTGCATATTGCAGTTGTACATTTTAATACACTAAGCCTACATATTGCATTGCAGTTATACATTTTCCTAACAGATACCCAAAGAGTTCCAATAGTGGTAGGACCAATGGGCCTCAGTCTTATTTAAATATGCTACCAATACAGGTAACTCTGTATGAATTGCAGAAGTAGTCAGTTCTGGGCACATTGAGAGTGCTCAGCACTTTTGGCTGACATCAAACAGTGAAACAATACTAATTTCACAAACTTTATTCATACTTTGACTTAAGTATGGGTCCATTCCCATCATGGTATTAGAAACCCAGAAGACTTGGAGAAATTAAACAGACATGAGCCAAATCAATTAATATACAAAAAGCAGCTCAAAAATATTTGCAGAAAAATACAAGGAAAAGCATCCAGATATTGCAAATTTCACGATACAAAAAATAAGATCTCAAAGGGGAACATAAAATAGAAGTTAAACAAATAAAAGCTGAAGTTATGGAATACCTGTAAAGTGAAAGAAAATCTAACACAGGTTATGTTACAGCATGATGGAACAATGAGTCACCAAAGTAAGGTGACACAGCTGGAGCAGAACATATCTAAGCAAGAAATATGGACACGGGAAAGAAAAAAGTTTTAATATGGTGCAATATTTTTGCAACAGAGAAAACAAAATTAATCAATACAAAAAAGCAGTACTGAAGATATTTGAAGAAAAATGCAGGCAAAGACATCTGGATATGGAAAATTTCACAATACAAAAAAATAAGAAAACCATTGTGTAAACTAGCAAAAAAAGGATTCCTAATGGAGAAGTTAAAGAAGTAGAAAGTGAAGTTATGGATTACCTGCTAAGTGAAGGAGTTAGTGCAGAAAATACAACTCTGGTAATGTCACAGCATGATGGAACAATGTACCCCCAAGTTAAGGAGAAACATCTGGAACAGGAAACATCTGATTACTTGTCACATGAGGATACTCTGGAACCTTCAGTAGGAAACCAGTACAAAAGTTCAGCTCAAGTTTCTCAGCAAGGGAATGAGCAAGAAACAGTGGCAAGTATGATGTAATCAATGTTTTGGAGTGATAAGCCAGTGTGCTCCCATATGAAAAAGCTACTGATGATACAGAATACAGCTGATGAGAATATGTGA
This sequence comes from Protopterus annectens, assembly GCF_019279795.1. Lineage (NCBI taxonomy): Eukaryota > Metazoa > Chordata > Ceratodontiformes > Protopteridae > Protopterus > Protopterus annectens. The sequence continues at coordinate 1,279,978,032 of NC_056744.1, forward strand.
TAGGGAGATGTTCTGGAACTTTCTACAGAATTCCCACAGGAAATGGAGAATAAAGGGTGTGCCCTCAGTTAAATAGAAAGTGATCCAAGGGTTGAGTTGCTTGATTTCATACAGATGGGTAGACATATTAAAATCAATGAAATAAATAGATTACAGAAAGTCAACAAGATTCAAAAGTGTTAGACGTCTGATAAAACAAATGAACACAGTAATAGCTCTGGCTATGGCTTTCCCCTTGTAGGGCCTTATCATACATAGCAGTGTTGCTATTTTGCACATACTAATCTGACAGGTTAGGGAGTGGATCTGTGCCCCAGCTCCCAATTAACACAGTAGAGGTATTTACTGCATCACTCTTCCAATTTAATTAATTTCTATTCTAATAGGAAAGAATAAAAGCCCATTCACTCTTACTGGAGTAGTAATGGTACAGTTAAGTAGAATGGAGTCATAAAGCTGTGTGTGTGTGTGTGTGTGTGTGTGTGTGTGTGTGTGTGTGTGTGTGTGTGTGTGTGTGTGTGTGTGTGTGTATGTGTGTGTGTGTGCGCATGTGCGCGTGCAAGAGTGTGTGTGTGTGTTTGTGGATGGGTGTGAATATGTGGATACATGTCTATGAGGGCATGAATGTGGTTGAATAAATGTGCATATGTGTTTCCACATGTGCCTGTCTGGGTGGTTGCACTAGGGGAATTAAGTAGGGGTTTCCATCTCAATATATGTGTGCTCATGTGCATGCACACGTATATATGTTTGTGTGTGTGTGCGTGTGTGTGTGTGTGTGCGTGTGTGTGTGTGTATAGCCAGATCTAGTACTAGGTAACCTTGTCAGCTCCCAAGGGCCTGGTGTTGGCAGAGGGGCCTGGCTATAACATTAATTTACTTAAAAAAAATGTGCCTGCTTAAAATTGCTGCTTCTTTAAGATGTTGTTTCTGCTTTTAGCATTGTTCTTTAGAATTTCCTGATTCAGCCAAAGAGACAGAGCAAGTACTACTTGGAAGAACACGAATGCATTATTATTATTATTATTATTATTATTATTATTATTATTATTATTATTATTATTATTATCATTATTATTATTAACATTAGCATTGGTCTGCGAACTTGTTGGTGGGATACATATATGTCCCAAAGATGCCTGCATCTGTGGAATAGACTCCCTCTCCATGTCAAGCAGAGTACCTCTCTAGCCATCTTTAAGACAAGTCTGGAAGACTGGATGGCAAACAGAAAATACACCCCTGGGATCCCATCTGTGTCCCTGCTGGACAGAGGAAACAGGCACTGACTTTGTAGGAACATGGACCAAATTCTTGTCTAGGCTTATAAGGGTCTCCAGGCCAATAGTCTATTATCATCCTATGAACCGATTAACCTATTATGGATTTTAGCTACTCACTAGCAGTTTTCTCTGCAGGTGTATAGCTTTCACTACTAGTAATCTGTGATGGGCAGCTTAGTTTGTGTGTGTGTGTGTGTGTGTGTGTGTGTGTGTGTGTGTGTGTGTGTGTGTGTGTGTGTGTGTGTGTGTGTGTGTGTGTGTCTTATTTGTCTGTGTGAGATGCCCCCACTAAAGAAGGTTTCGTTAATTGACTTGCTCAGGCTCAAACCCTCTACTTTTTGCTACAAGAAGCAAGAGCCTTAATTCTCTACACCAACTGCCAGCCCCTTTGGCAAATCACTAAGAATTATAGTCAGTGAGTCAATGTTAGTCATTAGAGTTGGTTGAGATGTTCTGAAATGGGCAATTTTGTCATTACTGGTTCACATACCTCTGAACTGTACAGATCTTTGCAGAATGTTTAGATTTTTGGCTCATGTTTTTGGTCTTTTCCTCAATAAATGTATGGTTTTCTGGCAAATCACTTGGATGATCTGAGGAATGAAGTCCCTAAACGATGACATACACTTCAGTTTCAGACTTCAAATCCTTCAGAAATTTTATGTTAAAAAAACCTGTTACTCAAGTAACTTCCTAAGTTTATAAGAGCAATATTTAAAATATATAAACAAATGTCATATTTTGTGATTGTAATAAATACTATATTGGAGTGTCTGTTTTGGAACATGTTCCATTATATTATAATGATGTAGTCTTTGTTGTTTATATATATACATCTTGTTTGCTGTTGTTTGAATATTTAAAATATGTCCATATTTTTGGGCCTTTGTCCTCCCATTTTGTAAGGCTTTTTCAAGATTTCTTGTACTAAGAGGTTGAAAGGTATGCTGGTTCATACATTTTGTTCACTGCTTACTGGAAAAATGTTCAATACAACAAAGAATTTAAAATGTACTCTAACAAATGCTGTTGTTTTCAACAAGGAATATATTTAAAATGATCATGAAGGTGAATCAAAGAATGCATGTATTTATGCTTGGTCCTTAAATATTTGCAGGGGGCCCATGATTTGAAAACAGTATGGGGATCAACGTACACTAAATCCACCACTGGCCAGATGTATTTTAAATGAATGTGAGTTTCAAATGTTGACAAGTTTATTGTTCCTCATGCTAAGCCTGTTTTCAATGTGCAACCGTTTTTTTTTTTTTTTAATGGCCATCAGTGATTGTGCCATATACTTTAAAAGTAGTGGCAGTATAGCAACACGTAGTGCACTTGCCTTTGATGCAGAAAGATGTTTTCTCACGCCAGGTAAATGGATTGCTGACACTGCAGTATAGCATAAAGGAGTGGTACACTTCTGAGTGCATTATCCTTCAGGTGTGATGCTAAACCAAGGCTCAATCTGCCTGAGTTAGTGGTAGCTCAGGTGGATGTAAAAGATCCAATGACACCTACTAAAAAGATTAAGGGAAATTCACATACACCATGGCCAAATTTCCCCTAATAGTATAAATATCAGTTTAGGTCTCCCCTGAAAAGAGACCACTAGCCTAGTGGGAGTAACCTGGTCAACAAAGGATACATAAATTATAAGTTTTAAATTAAATCTACATCTCTGTAATCAATTCAAAAGTAAAGAAGAAAATAGTATGTACACTGATGATTCTGAACAGTGTTTATGGTAGTTGTGGGAGAGATACAAGTAACGGGACACAGGAATAGCTGTGGGGGGAGGGAGCCCCAGTCCATTACCCTGTGTAAGGGCCCATTTGACCATGATCCAGCTCTGCGAATGTTTATGTCTGTCTGTGTGAGCACACATGTGTGTTGGACCATGCATGTAGTTGTCTGTGTGTTTCTGTCAGTGTGAGCAATTGTATGGGGGCTGTATTGTGGATGATTACATGTGTGCGTGTGTGTGTGTGTGTGTGTGTGTGTGTGTGTGTGTGTGTGTGTGTGTGTGTGTGTGTGTTTGTGTTTGTGTTTGGGTGTGTATGGGGGTGCCCCTGCTATCACAGTGTTAAAGCTGGTAGGGAGAATACTAGCATGTTCAGGTTTGACTTTAGAACAGTGTTTGATTTAGAGACATGGTAATGAGCTGAAAAAGAGACTTTCTCTGTGCAGCTTTAACATGTCTCCGAATCATAGAGTCTCTTTATCACTCTAACTGCCCATCTCATATTGGCCAATATGTATGAGCAGAAAGAATCTCTTTGAATGCTAGCCAATATCACTTAATTTCTTCCAGATTCCCTTATAAGATTTCCAGGAAAAGATGAGAACTTATGTGTGTGGTGGAAAGCTAGAAACATTGTGGAAATGCTTTCTCTGAGCTGGTGCAGAGTAAAAATGTAGTTAAACTAGCAGTGAAGTTCCCTCATCTCTTCTATTTGTAGCAGTAAAGGCCCAGATAACCATTACATTTCATTTGAGTGGAAGAATAGAAAGGAAAAGCAACTACAGGCATTGGACATTATGAAAGGAAATCTGAGGCCTAGTAGTGAGCAACAAAACACAGTCAGGGAACTGGCAGAGAGTGACACTGCTGGTCATGACCCTTCTGCTGTTGGAGCAAATAATGGAAATACTGAATAAGATAGACACTAAACTTGACATCTACAAACATTACACTAAAAAGTGAATCCAGAACATGGAACAGACACTCACCCAACATTCAGATGAGTTGGTAGACAGACACAAGGATGTAAGTCACAGTCATATATACTATTATGGGAAACCAGGCTGGGTTTAAGAAGTCTAAGCTGAAGCTTAAAGATTTGTAGGAAAGAGTAAACAAAAAAAAAATCTTCACCTGATTGATGCAGTGAGAGGGTACAGGGCCCAGATAGAGTGGCCTTATTCTGGTCATTGTCTTCCTAATGGACAGATGTTCCTGAATCATATATACTGATAGAACATGCACATATGATCTTTGTCCCTGGTGCCTTGGCATCCATGAAGTATCATTGGAAACTCATTGTCATATTTGCTACTTATGCCTTAAAGGAGAGGATTTCAGCATTATTTGGAAGCCTAGAAAAATATGTATGTGTGTGTGCGTGTGTGTGTGTGTGTGTGTGTGTGTGTGTGTGTGTGTGTGTGTGTGTAAAATAAAATCATAGGTTCATAGGAGGTTACTAGGCTAGTGGTCCTAGAGCCTTTACAAGCCTAGGCACATTATATGTTCATAGGTTCATAGGTAGGTACTAGGCTATCGGCCCAAGGGCCTATGTAAGCCTAGCCAGCAAGGTTCCATAGCTTACTCCACCCAAGAAAGTTATTTTCCTGTGCCACTGTCAAGCAGAGACACAGAATTGATCCCCGGGATGTATTTCCTATTTCCCATCCACTCATCAAGATTTTTCTTGAAGAGTGCTAAGAAGAACTTTGCTTGACTTAGATGGGTAGCTTGTTGCAGAGTATAGGAAGTCTCTGGGATAGGAATCTATCCCTCCAGCATGTCCTGTTTATTGTGGTGACAAGGTTTAGGTCCCTAGAGCATGTAGCTCAGAGGGATTGGGATTTCTTTAGGTGTAGCATGTCCAACAGCTCTGGGTTTGACATAGCTTTATATGTTAGGCAGAGATCACCACGGAGTAGGCGATATGCTATGGAGTAAAGCTGGAGTTTTTTGAGGTGGTCAGTGTAGGGCATTTGTTTGAGGCCAGTAATCCTCTTTGTGAGGTACTTCTGTGATCTTTCCAGCTGCTGCAGATGTCTTGTGAGGTACATTCCAAAAGGGGCATTGTACTCTATAATGGGTCTAATGAGTGACGAGTAGAGGGGAAAAATGGTACCTCTTTTTTCCTGGATGAGAACCCTTTTATGATGAGGTGTGCCACATAGAAGGACTTCCTGACTACTGTGATGATGTGACTATCAAAGGAGAGACTAAGAGACTAATGTCCACCTGGGTCCCAAGGTCTCTTATCACACATTCGTTGTTAAGTAGATTGCTGTCTATGTGGTAGTTCATGGGTACAGAGTTTTTACCAAAGGGGATGACACTGCACTTTTTGGCATTGAGCTTGAGGCCATGACTCTGACACCAGGCATCTGTCTCAGTGAGACCCTTCTGTAGGAGGTCCACATCATTTGGGGACTTGACTTTGGCTCCTAGTTTGCATTAATCACAAGTATCCTCATTTGTTCTTTTTTGGATAGTTCACAGAGCAAATTTATGAACAGAGAAGATCTGTGATCAACACCGGGTACCCCTGTCCATGAGGGACAAGGGTGCCACCCCAGGGGTGAATTTGCCATCTCCCATCCAATTATCTAGGTTGTGTTTGAATCAGGTTAGTGAGGAGCTGTTTTACATGAATAGAGAGTATATTCCAGAGAAGCAACAGTCTCTGGGAGACATATCTGTCTCCATCATGATCTGTTAATGTCACAAGCTAGGGTTGAGATCTCTAGAGTGAGTGTCTCTTAAGCCATTTGACTTGTGGATGTGCAGCATTTCCTTTAGGGCTGGGTTGGAGATTGCACTATAGGCAAGGCACAAGTCCCCTATCAACAGCCTATAAGATACAGAGTAAAGTGACAAGGCTTTCAGCCTATCCAAGTAGGCCATGGTTTGGAGTTCCTGTATTTTCTTAGTGAGAAACCTCTGAGGTCTCTCCAGCTGCTGCATGTGTCTGTTGAGGTACATGCAAAATGATACATTATACTCTATTAGTAGTCTGATGAAAGTCGAGTACAGTGGAGTTATAGCACCCCTTGACCTGGAGGCTATGTCCTTGCTTATGAGGTGCGCTGCATAGAAGGCTTTCCTTACCATTGTGGAAACTTGGTGGTCAAAGTTAAGATTGCTATCAACCTGTGTTCCCAAGTCTTGCAAAACTGAGTTGGAACTCAGGGGGCTGCTGTCAGTGCTGCAATTTGCAGGGATTTCCATTTTGCCAAAGAGAATAATAATGCATATTTTTGCATTTAGTTTTAGACCATGGCTTTGGCACCAGTCACCACATTTAAAATGTGGAGTAGGACAACAGCATGATGAAGGAATCAACAAGATGAAGGAAAAAAATATTTCATGCTGGTGATGGAACTATGTTTGGCAAAATTTTGCATTTTTATAAATTCTTTAAATTGGAAAATGAGTTAATCCTTTGCATATAGTTTTTTTTTTCAAAAACATTTTTATTTTGTTTTCATTATAAACATACACAAATGTACATATAAAAATACAATAAAACAATAACAAAACTATTTGCAATATTTACATTCATCCATGATAAACAATCATTTTATCCATGAGAAGTTATCAGTATTTGTTCAAAAGGTTTTCCAATTTTCGCCATGCTATTTTTTATGAGTAATGTTATGAGTTCTATAACAAATGGTTTGCAGTTCTTTTCTACAAACAACTTTTGCTAATTTAATAAAATCTTTAAACATCAAATCTTGTTTACTTTTCCAGTTCAAAGTAATAACTTGTCTGGCAATTGTAAGAATTGACCAGAGTAACTGAATCTGAAATTTAGGTGTTACATTATGTATAGGAACACTGAATAGGATTAGCGAGTTAGAAATATGACAATTATCAGACCATAAAGCATTTGCAAAATATCTGAAGTCTTTCTAGTGTTAAACAACATTTCTACATTCAATGAACATGTGAACCCAGTTGGCTTCTAGTAATTCATCACATTTCCAACATTTACTTTTTTGACTATAAGATTTATTTTATGTGGAGTAAAGAAACTCCTGTTTATAAATTTCCATGTATACAATCTCCAATATAATGAAGAAGAGGTACCATATGTAGAATTCAATAACAATTTTTTGGATTCATCAGATATTTGTTCTCCATTAATCTTTACATAGTAATTCCAAAAATCTAAGTCAAACTTTAGAGTGTCTTCTCTTAGTATCTTATAAATAGGTGAGATGCTTAATTTTTTGATTATCTGTCTTTTCAAGACAACTAATAAAAAGCTGAATCAAACTAGGTATAGATTCAGTCTCAAGATTGATACTCTCATTTTGCTTTCTATAAACTGTCATAATGAGTGTATAAACAACCGTCTTGACTATTATCAAAACTACATAAAAGAGAGTTTAGTGGTTTAATACTCTTATTTTCAATAAACTGATGCCAGAATATCAAGTTATTTTCCTTTAATTTTTGCATCGCATTGATGTTGAAAGAATCTAGGCAATCAGGGGAGTATGCTATGGAGAATATAAGAAATAGAAATTGTTTAATGCTGTAATTACAATCAATTCTATTTTTAAAGTTATTAAATATTTGATAAATGCCATAAGAAAAATGATCAATCTTCTTATTAAATAAACAAAATTCATGTAAAAGCCAACAAACTCTACTTATTCCATATTGTTCCTTAAATTGATTTTCTATAGTTCTAACATCAGTTATATGAATCTCGTGTATTGTTTTCCAGCCAGATATATAAATAGGTGTGATCCAGTGTAATATTACATTAATTATAGCTGATTTGGTATAAAGATCTAAGCTAGGGAATGCTATCCCATTACTGTTCCAAGCTCGAATGTGCCATTTATATACAATCCTAGGTTTTAAGGGGTACCATAAAAATTTAAGTAGCCTGGAATCTCATTTCTTAAATAAGTTTTTGGGAGGGAGTAATACTAATGACTGTATATAAAACAAAATTTTACTTAAAATCATCATTTGAATTAAAGACAACTAATAAAAAGCTGAATGAAACTAGGTATAGATTCAGTCTCAAGATTGATACTCTCATTTTGCTTTCTATAAACTGTCATAATGAAAAACGTTTTATTTCATCTTTTGATTAGTTCAGTGATGGTGGCTATTAAATTATTGTAGTTTAGTTTAACAGACTTTTTCCATGTACTCTTTATACTGACACCCAAATATTCTAATACATCATTCTCCCAATTAAACAGGCTATTCTCTCTTATGTTTTTGTTGATATTTTTGTTAATTAGCAGTGTTGTGGATTTATTATGATTAAATTTAAGCCCTGAAATGCTTTCAGGCTTGCTTAAGGTATTTATAACATCATGCAAAGAACCATCAATATCACCCAATGTTAGCAACATATCATCAGCAAATAATTGTATCTTAGGACAATAGTCCTTATTAATTTGAAAGCCTTTTATATTTTGCCTGTTTCTGATATATATAGCAAAAGGTTCCATTAAAAGAGCAAACAATAATGGTGACAAAGGACAACCTTGTCTAGCCCCTTGAGGATTTCTAGTGGTGAGGATAGACATGATCTGATTTTCACATAAGCTTGTGCCCCACTATAAATTTTCATTAATAAGTTGACAAAATCTGAGGAGAATTCAAAACAAATCAGAATTCTTTGTAGATAAGACCAACTAATAGACTCAAAAGCCTTTTCTTTGTCTAGGCTGATAATAGTTACTTTTTGTATTTGCATACTATGTATATTAATGATAGTAATTTAATAATGTTATATTGAACTTTTTTATGAAGACCATTATGTATTAGCTTAGGTAATATTTCCTTTATCCTATTAGCGAATATTATCATGAAAATTTTATAACCAGTGTTTAGTAATGAAATTGGCCTATATGAATCACAAGATTTGGGATCCTTACCTTGTTTTAATATGGGGGAGATAACTGAGTATTTCTATGATGGGGGTGTTACATATTTTTGCTTAGCCATAGTAAAGGCACATGTCATTTTCTTTATTATATATTCAGGAAAAATCTTATATAGTTCAGGAATTATTCCATCCAGTCCTGGAGCTTTATTATCTTTTAAATTTATTATTTGCTCTTTCATTTCTGTTAGTGTTATTTGTTTATTTGGGTGTACATCATATGAGTGAATCGCACAAATTGCGAACGCTCATAATATCGAACATATCAGACCTCAAACTTCCTATTGTGGGGGGCTGCACCCCCCACCCCCAAATATATATTCCAATTCCGAGATTGCACTACAGCGAGGAAAGGGCAACTATCCCATTCTTCACTGTACCACAATCTCAGAAAAAGCACTTCGAGGTCTGGTATGTTTGATATTATGAGCATTCGCAATTTATGCTATTCGCTCATATGATAGAGACCTGTTTATTTAATATGTTATTTTGTTGCATTGACACCTTAGTAGTTATATTTTCTTGAATAAAATTATTTATTACATTATCTGTCTCCAAAAGTGGTGTGTTATTATTTATATCTTTATTGTAGTTTCTCAACACTTCTAATATGCCCGTGAAGTTAGATGTACTCTTAACTGAACCATCACTTTTATATTTAACCTCATTAATAAGATTTTGATTGTTTATTTTTTTTTGGATCTTAATGCTATTTTATGTAGATATTTGGGATTTACTGCATAAGATTGTAATTTCAATTTTTTCAGGTTTATGGCTACCTTATGATTCAGAACTTAGTAATTTTGTTATGTGCTACTTTGTTGTTTGATTTTGCATCCATTTTTATCTTGTCTATTTTTTTATAAGTCTAAAAGTTCTTTGTCCCACTCTCTCCTTTTTTTAAGGTACCAAGATTTTATTCTACCATATATATATATATATATATATATATATATATATATATATATATATATATAAACTTTAAAGGTGTACCATAGTATAGTATCAGTCACTTCACTATTATCATTTGTTTCCATAAACATGTCTATTTCTTTCATTATCCATTCACTAAAGTCATTTAACTTAGTTATGTAAGCAGGAATTATCTGTAGAAATCTTAAATCATCTGTATGTGTAGTTAATGTAAAATTTATAGCATTAGGGTCCATAAGTGGACAAGTCATTACTGGTACATCACTTATTTTAGAGTATATATTATTTGATACAACGACCTTGTCAATGTTTGTTTGTGTACCAAAGCAATATGAATAATGAGCACAGAATAAGGAATAATGTTCTCTTAGACCATGTATATCTTTAAGGTTAATCTGGTTTGTATTCTTGGTTTGAGATGTTAGTTTTATTTTACCATTTTTAGAAGTATCATTGCCTGATAATAGGTAGTTAAAATTACCTGTTGCTATAATTTCCCCTTTTGCATTTAAAGTAATTGGGTCCAGATATTTGTCAACATATTTAGTACTCAGTTCTGGTATCCAGTATGTATTAATCAAAGTATAATACTTCCTATTGATTTCCAAAATAACCATGCTTAGCATCCCATCTTTATCTGAAATTGTATCTATAATTCTTGGCATAGTGTAAGTATTTTTTCATAGAATAACAGTGCCTCTTCTCTTAGTCTTAAAACATGAATCATCCAAAATGGTATAGCCATTGAATGAGTATTTTTGTAGACCTTTTTTTTTTTTTAATAGATGGGTTTCCTGTAAAAAGATGATCTGGGCTTTATGCATTTTGATATATTTAAGCAAACCAGCTCTTTTGACATTACTGTTCAAACCATTAATATTTAATGATAAACATTTATAAGCCATTGACTATAATGTGTATGTTATTACTAACTGAAATACCTTTCTTCTGTCTTGACTTGAAATCTACTGAAAACTTTTGTATTATGGATGCATAACCTGTATTAAGCACTACTTTAAAAAACCCTAAACTATTTATAAACACATACATGAAACATAAAGTTTCTGGTTTAGTTAAAAACTTAACTAAACCATCCAGCCACCACCTCTCCAATACTAAATGACACAAATTATCCATCTCTGCTTATAATATAGTATAAAAACAAAAAAGAAAAGCATTATGAAAGCAACTAAAGAAATCTGAATCCATGAAATATACATTAGAATGAGAGTGTCTTAATATATCTGAAGCTATATGAATATATCATGTGATATTAGCACCTCTAATACATAGATATGCCAGAAATACACACCAGATCAAAATATGCATAAACATTAGAAGCTGAAGGTTGAGAAGATTGTCATCATTTCCAAGACTTTTCAAGAAATATTAGATAATTTAACCATTTTGTCAGTCATCTGTCTAACATTTTTCATGTAAGGATCTGTTGAATATATATATATATATATATATATATATATATATATATATATATATATATATATAAACACTTATTACAACATAACTATTATATTTTGCAATTATAGACATATTACTCATATGTATTAACAATATCTGTGTTGACGTCTTTCATTAAGAAGGGGGGGAGAAAAGAAAAAAAAAGGGGGCCTCACAACCCTCTGTTTAGTTACTAAAGATTTAGTTATATGACATAAGTCTGATGCTAATATGCATAATGAGTTTTCTAATGCAGCTCCTAGTTCACTTGATGTCATTTAGTTACTGATAGTGTCATTGATTCTGCAGAATGTATGCATCTATAAGAGAACATAGGCATTTTCAAAGGAGTTAAACACTTTTATCAGCACTAATTATTTACCATTTAAAGTATCTAGTGAAGAATAACAGAATTTCAAGAGAAAAGAATTCTAAGTACAACTATTTAACAAGTTCAAAAGGTCAAATGATGTAATCACTGTTGTTTCTTCCAGCTGCAGCTTCATAAACATGTTAAAAAGTATCTAAATAGGTTCAAGCACAACAGAAGTTGTCTCTAGTGAAGAAAAAAGCATTTTCAGCGGGGAATTCAGATCTTGATGTACTGTATTAATGTTTACATGTATTTAAACAAAGAGTCTAAAACATCTAGTTAGAAACATTAACCAGAAACACCTTGTTACCCCACCACTGACCCAATAGAAAAAAAAAACACTTTGGTATTAAGTCAAACTATACTATTACTGAATAATTAGAAGACATATATCATTTGTAGTTATTTAAAAGTGAAAGCATGTAAAGTACTTATAATGGGGAAAAGAGAAAAAAGGAACATTGCTAACAAAAAAGAATAGGAAGAAAGACGAAAGAGACAGAGAATGTTATTTAAATACTTAGTACTATATGTAATTAGAAGTAGATATAGAAAGGAAAATTGAAAGTTAATAATAAAAATGATTCGCATTACCTTACAGCATAGAGACTTTCCAGAATCAAATATATTATGATTCATAGAACAAAGCATTTAAACTTACAAGGACTTTATTCATTTGTCCTTTAGTTTCTTAGTTTTGTTTGCTCCTTCCTTCACAGATCATCTAATTTTTGTTGTCTGTCTCTTCAAACTCTGGGATGACCACTCCATTTCTTCTATGTCCGGCAGTATTTTCTTCTGTTGGATAAATTCTACTGCTTCTTGTAGGGAATCAAAGATCTTCACTCCTTCTGGCAAGGTGATTTTTATTCTTGCAGGAAAAAGAATTTGAGATTTAATATTGGCTTTTTTCAACTATTTAATTAGAGGAACACACTCTTTTCTTCTGGATATGACTGTAGAGATGTAGTTATTGTCAAAATGAATAACTTTTTCACCCATCTTGATAGGGGAATTAGTCCAAGCTGATTTCAGCACTAAGTCCTTGTCTTGCGAGGAAATAAATCTAACTATTATAGACCTAGGGTTAGATGAACTCAGAGATGAAGCTGGATTTGCCAGGGACTGAAGAGCCCTCTACATTCCAAAAGAGAGGGATTCAGGCATGTTTAGTGCTGATGAAAACTACTTATTGAGGAACTGAATCATTTTAGCACCCTCTTCTTTCTTAGGAATTCCATATATTCTTATGTTATTCCTCCTTTATCTACTTTCAAGGTCTTCCAGTTTCTCAGTCAGCCTGGTGTTTTGTTTCAGAAGAAATTCATTGTGATGTTCATTTTCTGTCACTCTAGTATCTAGTTCAGTTACTGTTTCCTCTAAGGCAAGAATCTGTTCAGATTGTTTTTTACTATTCCATTTAGAAGTTCCAGTTGTTTACTGCATTCTTGTTTGATAATATACATTTTTCTTTTGAATTTGTCCATTTTTAGTAACAGTTCTTGGATGTTTGTTATTGTAACATGTAGTTTTTTCTTCACTACACTCTCCTGGTGTGAGTTCTTTGAGATCTCCAGTAGACAACTTCTTGACAGGAATAATTTAAAAATTCTCTTGACTATGTATTTTTAGAAAATAATAAAGAGTCTATGTTAATCTAACTTTTAGTATACGTTTAGTTAGATTTTTCTAATAATTAAAGTATATTTCCTGTCAGGATATTAAAATCTAAGCAGAGCTATGGATTTCTGCTGCTATCAGACTGGCTTTGTGGCCACGCCCCCTTTGCATATAGTTTTGTATACTATCTTAAAACAAATGGGAGATATGCTGTTAAGTGGCAAATCCAATTGCAAGATGTTCTAGGTAACTGGTTAAGTGCAAATCCCTAGCATGTATTGATTGCCCTTAGGAGAAGCACTGGATTCTGCCTGAATACAGACACAGGAGAATTCCTCTTTCCTGTACTGTTTGACACCATCTTGTGGAGAAATCTTAAATACCCTGAAAGATGGTGCTAAACTGATGCTATGTCTAACTTTGTGGATCGAGTTTAATGAGGGGGCAGGTTTTACTGCACCAATGTAATCAGTAGATCTGAGTAGGCCACTAGGTGTACAGACATACATAGATTGTTTTTTTTCTCAATTAAATAAGTTATAATTTATCACAATGTTTAGCAAGCTTTCCTTCTGTCTGGAATACTATTGGGCTATTGGGGAACATTAAAATATCAACCTGATCTGGAACTGGCGGTATCTCAAGATAACTTACAGTATAGGATAGCAGTAAAGGTTGGAATAGAATGGTTGCTATTACAATGGAAAATACAGAGCTGGGAAAAAGATAGAATAGGGTTTGCATTTCTTATATGGAAAGTGAAAAAGAAGCTTAAAGAAGCTTGGGAGAGATGCTGAGTATTCGAGAGAGGCAAGTGCCTGAGTAATATAACCTAAGTGAAGCTGAAGATCATTCAGTCTTGCCTCAAGGCTCAGTGGGAAATATCAGCTATTAGTGACAGATTAGAGTGTTGTCCTGGAAAATTAATGGGTTGGGAAACCCAGTGAAAAGAGGCAAGAATTTAAGATTTATCAAGAAGAAGAATGTGCAAGTAGTGCTGTTACAGGAAATGTATGTGAGCAGCAGGTCTTGGTTGGTCTGCCAGTATCTACAGAGGAAGAAAATAGGACAGTGATTTATGTTGCAAAAGAACTGAAGGGCAGGTCTGGAGACTCCCTCATTTATATGGGGTTGGAGGGGTTATGGCAGTTACCGGAAAAGTTGAGGGTAGGACAATTGCAATAATAAACCTATACAGACCACCACATTCTGGCATGAAATTATTTAATGAAATGATGCTGGCATTACTGGGATGACAGGAGGAGATTATTTTATAAGATGGAGACTTCAAGTTTATACATTAGTGAGGAATGTAAAATATCAGATTATTGTGTGGGTTTGGTGAGCTTGTTGGAATTGGAGAACATAATCTTTAGGACTGGAAAGTTAAAACATATATTTTGCTCAAAATTCTGCATTACAAACTCAGAGATCAATAAACCTTATATAACAAGGGATGACAGATACCTCATAGACCAGCTGGTGAAATAATCCATACTAATCTCAGATTGCACACCATTTATTTTGAGATTGAGGGTGAGCGACATAGTAAAATTAGGGTACAGCAGGATAGATTTGTGGATTGGGAAGAGTTTAAACATTGAAAGTATACCTGTTTAATTACATTAGAAGGAGGAGGCAGTCTGACATTCTCGCATGAGAAGAATGGAAAGTTTGACTTAAGATGAAGCAGATTCAGAGGGTGAGAGGGATATTAGTAGAAAGAAATGCGTTTTTCACAACAAGAAGTGTTCTATTTTTAGAAAAAGATTTGGAGTTTAAGAAAAAGTGATACAAAAGGTGTTTTTAGGAACTCCTCAAGAGCAGAATTATCCAGATGAGAGTGTCGAGGTAGATTTCCTGGATAACAGGAATAATATAGAAACAGACAGGATCCTAGTAAAATGAGTGATACTTTTAAAAATACTTTGCCCATTAGTATGGTAAATATACTCTGAGGATAAGTTCACACAGACCAATACCAATTCTGAGCTGAGACTGTAAGATCTTGAAGGTATTGCATATGTTCAGGCTGGCACCAACTGCAAGTGGATTACTACACGAGGCTCAGTATGTGTCTGCTTCATCCATGTAAAGTTGCTAATACAATTCCGGCCTTACTGTTGGCTCAGGAAGTGCAGTGCTTAGGGAAAGCCACTACTGCTGTTCAGCCTGGTTGCAGAAAAGGCATCTGATAGAGAGAGGTGACCTTATTTATTTAAAACATTGAAGATATTGACTTCCTATAGGGCTTTGTAAAACTTCTAAAAATACTTATGCAGGAAGTAACATTAAAATGAATACAGATTTATCAAGTATGTTAGCACTGATCAAAGGAATTCAGCAAAGGTGTTTGCACTCTTCCATCCTATTTGCTCTGTATTTATAACCACTGCCAATCACTATAAGGATGTTGAAAATAGAAGCATATTGGTTAAAAGGGAGGAATTTAATATTGTACTATACAGATAATTTACCGTTATATTTAAGAAACTCATGAAGGTACTTAGAAGCCCCTTCTGCATTATGGGTACAACATGGTGGCATGGCAAGGTGTAAAATCAACATTTATTATACTCCCTTTATGATACTTAAAGAGGAGTTCTATAAGATAGTTAAAGACCAAATATCTAGGAATTTATATGATTTCTACACTGAATATGGTAGGGAAACTGACATATGAAAAAAAAAAAAAGAAAATTGTAACAACTGGTTATAGAAGTGGAGATTGTTGGAACTGTAACTAGACCAATTGATTTGATCAATGCAAATGATTATTCTTCCTTTAATATTTTCATATTGTCCTGTTAAATTTAGTACAATTATTTTCTCATAATATGAAGACTAGAATCCTGACTTTTATGTAGAATTAGGCTTGAGGGTGTTTGCCGTTACCAAAACAATGAGGTGGACCTTTTGTCACAAACCTTCCCTTTTCGAAAGTAATACCATAATATGGTGATGTACACAAAATTCATAATCACCTAAGATGAACCTTTATAAACAGTGACCTAAAAAAACTTGTTAAGAAATTAAAAACAAGCTAAAAACTTATGAAGCTATCTTGTTTAAAAAACTTGTAAAGATCTCTTGTTTAAAAAAGTTGAAGGGAAACCTTATCATTCATATCAGGGGTACTCTGTGCATTTAGCCTGATCTGCTAAATGGCTTCCCTTTCCTCCAACTTGTTTCTCAAATCTACCCCTCTCAGGTCCACCCGGATCTGTTCTAAAATTGCAAAATAAAAAATTACAAACTGTGGACAGTTCAAAGAGTGCCTGTATAAAGTATTGTTGTCATTGTGCATTTTAATGTGGTAAAGATGTTCATAAATTCTTTTCCTAAGGCACCTTTCAGTTTTACGAACATAAAATGCTGAACAACTACCACACAAAGCCAGGTAGACCACATTTTTGGCAGTTCCCCCTAACAAACAACACTACTGATTTTAATTAATTTTATAATGTTATACCCTTAGTTCCTAAAATGTTAGGACATTGAGGACATGCTCCACATTTTTTGTTCCTTTGGAATTTACCATCACTATCCTTTACTTTCTACTTCTTCAGATTTTACTTTCAGATTAGGGCCTGTCTTAAACATAAATAATGTGTCATCACCAACTATATGGTGAAGCTGCAGGTTACCACTTTTGATATTCCAGTTCCTACCCACCATATCTTTAATGGCCCATGAAAAATGGCCACATTGGATTACTAGGACTTTCTCAAAGTTATCATTAATATGTTATTCCTTTAATTTTAAAAGGCTTATTTATGATTTTTTTGGCCCCAGCTAAAGCCATCTGTAGTCTTTATAACTTGGAAAAGTATTCAATAGAAATGTAAAGTGAGAAGGATCAATTATTTGGTGTATAGAGATTGGCAGAATGTATTTTAAGTTACCAATGGAATGATAGGGTAGGAGAAATACATCTATATGGATGATTTTTTAAAACAAGAAGTATCTTCATTAAATTAAATTAACACTTATGACATAGGCAATCATTCATTTATATAAATGAAAGCAAACCGTGTTGACATAATTTTAGTTGCAGATATTATACATCACTTGTAATCTATCCAGTCACTGTCAAACATTACATAGCTCATTCACACCCTGCCTTCTTTTAAACCTCATTCCTCCTCTGCATGTATTGCCCTCACAATTCCCATTTCTTCTATGCAATTTGGTCATATACATTAATGATTTTTATCAGAAGTTAGGCAGGACAGTTGTCAATCAAACTTATTAGTGAGTTAGACAAGACATTGCATGAAATGTTAAAGAAAAAAGGAAAATTAAGGAATGGTGGTCAAATTTCCAAGTAAGAAATTAAAAAGAGGCATAGACTAGAAATGGATTTATTTGGTTCTTAGGTATACCACTACATTATTTACATTCCTGTTTTCACTGGGAAGTGCCTCTACCAGTATTGCTTCATTCCGAGTAGCTGCAGTTTATGTCCCTGAACTCTCTGGACTGGTGGTAGAGGTGTGGGAATGCATGCTTAATACTTAGCTAGATATATTCTGGGATTGCCCAAAACAAAACAAAAATTCTTTGGCCTTTTCATAAAACTGAAAGAGGAAGTATGTCCATTAAAGGGAAGATTTTTCTCTATTAACACTTTTTTTCAGGTACCTGAGGCTTGAGAATGGAGTGAGCATGAGAGGACACTGTTAGGGAAAATGTTACTACAGTCAAAAAATCATGAGAAGTTAGTACAGGGACTATCCCTCCAGAACTGAGGAACTATATCAGTTATTGACAGATTTGGTGAGAACTGAAGGATCTTTATTAAGGGGAGAAAGGAAGGCAATAGTAACTATTCATATGATGGCCTTGGCAGAATGAGCAGGAGGGACAAAGTGGGTAGTAAAGAGCAAGATGATCCTATTTGTATTGGGGAAATTAGACGCTGACTTATGGTAGGATCCCCTTCACTGAACATGCCCCAGGAAGATAGTAAAGAGAACAATAAGATTATAAGTAAGGATATTGATAATTCAAAGCAAATAATAGTAAATTGCAGATACTCAGGGTGAACAGTAGGTTTATCAAGTCAATTTTGGAAAAAGTCAAATATTCAGGCTAAACCTCTACTCCTTCATCATCTTCCACTCTCCTTCCAACCTCCTATATCAACCAATCAAGGGAAATTATAGACCTGATCTTGTTACAGTGGTTGTATGACACGGTAATGTTTCATCTTACTTTGACTCTACTTATGATCCATTATGTCTGGAGATACTACTGTATTGTGGACAGCTTATTTGCCAAAATGAGGGTCAAGCAGCCTCAGTGCTGTTGATGCAGTTTGATGCATTAATAACAGCTGTTCTCTGTGGTCATTCTAAAAATATATCTCTGTTCCTCTCTGTTTTTGTCTTACGACCACTGGATGGATTTAAAAATGTCTGCCTTTTGGGCAATGTGTCCACTACACATTCATGTATTTTCCTCTAAAGTTTAAACATATCTACATGCTATAATTGTACAACACACCTCCTTCCTCTTTGCCTAACTGTACAGTTTGCTTAATTGCTTGCAGTATGATCTCATAGGTTCATTGTCATTTAGTAAAAAATATGTTTTCTGATGTGGGGCCCAGAACTAGAAAATGGCCCCCATATGAAATTCCATATTCTGAGCATTCCTTTATACATATCCCATTGGCTCACATGAGTCTTTTTCATGTGATCATGTACATGGGCACCACTGTTTTCACTATTTCCTAAATGTCTATATCATGCCCAAGAACTCTTTTAAAAGGTGTTTTTTTCTTTTCTTGATGTTGCTTTCACTGCATCTGGCAGTCCTTCTGAGCTTATGTCATACAAAAACTCAAAAGGGCTAAACCTAACGGAAGTTTGGGGTACTTCTCAGACTTATGCTAGGTAGATCAATAATTGGGCCTTGTCTTTTTCTCTTTTTCAGTTACTTTTTCAATATCAATTTTAAGATTCAGTTCAACCATTTGATTAATCCATTCATTTGAGGATGATACACTGAAATCCTCAATTGTTTACCCTATACACTCTGGCATAGGTATTCCATAACTTTCAAAATGAAGGGTATTCCATGGTCTGTCAGTATTTCATCAGGATTTCCTACCCATAAAGCAGCAATACTAGGTCCTCGGTGATTGCTCTGGAATTAGATTTCCTGAAGGGAATAATTTAGTCAACTGGGTGGTATAGCCAAGCACCACCAGTATATACTGGTGTCTGCTGTTGGACCTGAACTCTAAACTCATGATGTTGGCAGCTAGCCTCTCAAAAAGATATTTGATAATGGTCATACGAATAAATATTTTGTGAAAGCCTGGGTTAAGGGCAATCCATGGATACCCGGGACACCCAACACAGAAGTTTTCAACTAATTTATTTTATACTAGTTTTCTGGGAAAGCTATTAGGCTAGCTGCAAACAGTGCCAAAGCAAATTACTTCAAAAAAGCAAGGATTTCTTTCAAAGAACCCAAATCAGTGTTGGAAAAATCAAATAACTTACAGGTCAAGCGTCAACTCCTTGAACATCCTCCACTCTCCATCCTACCTCCTGTATCAACACTATCAACAATTTTGCTACCAATTATAAATTCCATATAATCAACCTTGTAAAGAACAACACTGATAAACTCCCAAAGTCAGCTATAACTAACCAGTCTTCTAAGAACATCTCCACACCACAGCTATACTGTATGCTTTACTCATACCTTCCCCTTCTCTGCTATAACAGTAAAATAAGCTAAGAGTTTTCTCATAAAACAAAGTAGGTACCAAATTTAGCAACGTTCATCCTATCTTCCTTAAACTTGCAGAAGAAAAAAATCACTACGCCATTCACACATATCTTTGACATGTTTTTATCAACTTAATCTGTTACTCCACAATTTAAACTTTCAGTCATTACTCACCTACCCCAAACTTCATCCCCTAATTTAATGAATGATTACAGATCTATCTCATATCTATGCCTCATTAAAATCATTTTTTGTGAAACTACTATATAAACAACTTGTTAAATACATTAGTAGCTATGGCTTAGTCCATGATCCAAAATGTGATTTCTGTAATACTTGTAGCACTACCACAGCTCTTCTTATGGCCACTGAGAGCATTTACAACAATATCTAATTTCTGGTGTCTTCAATGATTTGGCTAGGTCCTTTGAAACAGTTAATCATGACCTCATATGCAGCAAGCTAACAAGACTTAATGTTGGAGACAAAACTGGTTTTTGGTTCTTAATTTACTCAAAGAATAGATCCTTTCAGGTGTTTGCTAGTAACTCCCTCTCCAGTACTAGTACATTCTGTACTGGAGTTCCTCCAGCATTGGTTCTGGGCCCTCCGCCCCTCTCCATTCATAAACAACCTTATACTACACCTTACTAGTTTTATATTAATCAGTTATACAGATGACATCCTCCTTATAAAAAGAGGTAAAAGAACAGACAATTTTATGCTCAACTTCTGAGAGACTTCCTTGGCTGCAAACATCTGCATTAGAAGCTGAAGTTAAGTGAAATTTGCAATAGTGTATTTTAGTAGTCTAAGTACTGACTTGCAGTTTTAAAAGTACTGCATTTTAATTTTTTCTGTTTCCTAATTGTGTGTATTATTGAACAGTGTGCTGTGTGCCTCTCTGCTATAAGAGGGGGTTGGTGGTATTATCACTTCTTTGTTATCTGATATTTAATAACCTAGAGGGATTCCTCTGTACTTTAAGTGCTAGCCATAAAGTTTGAGAAATCATTTTATGCTCTACTTCTGAGAGACTTGCTTGGCTACAAATATCTGTATTAGAAGCTGAAGTTAAGTGAAACTTGCAGTAGTTTATTTTAGTCTTCTGTTAAGTACAAGCTTGCAGTTTTAAAAGTACTTTATTTTCATTTTTTTCTGTTTCCTAATTGTGTGTTTCATTGAACAGTGTGCTGTGTGTCTCTCTGCAGTTAGTTCCCCACCCACACTTTCTGTTCTTGTGTTGGTATTAGTGTTGGTGGCTCTGGAAATGCTCGCCCCTCCTGTAAGTCTGTATTAGAACACTCCTCCTGGGTCCATCTCATTTGCTCACTTAACTGAGTACAGTGAGATCATTTTCTGAGTCTAGTGTTCACTCTACTTAATACAGAGAGAAGATTTGAGAAGGCCAACCCACTTAGGTTCTTCCTTCCTCTCTCCTTGCACTTAAAAATATGTGCACTTTATTCATCTGCTTTTACTGTATTTGTACTTCCTCCTATTTTATTTTGCTTTTCTTAAAAGTACTCAATTTTATTTATTCTGCTGCATTTATTACTGCTTGGTACTAGTCTGATTAAATTGCAACTCTTATTCTAAGTCTTTTGGTTTAAGCACTTGGGCTTCATACCGGCTGTTTTGCATTAAGAAGGTTTGTGGTCTGCACTGTTATGGCAGTTCAGGTAGCTTACATCCTTCTAAGCTGGGAATTGCTGATTGAAGGCCCAGTGTCTGCTATTCTAAAAGTGTATTAGATCTGGCTTAAGCACTTGGGCTTCAGGCCAGTTATTTTACATTAAGAGGGTTTGTGGTTTGCACTCTTGTGGGAGGAGAGGTTGGATTCTGCCCTTCTGAGCTGGGCATTTGTGATCACAGGCTTATTGTGCCTGCTTATTTGAACTGTTTATTTCTGAAACTGGTGCATCTTGTTGCTGTAGCTAGCTTTGTTTGTATAACTTGAGAACTGATACAGGCCATCTTTTTTGGAGAAGGTTCCCCTGCACCCTAGTAGCAGGAGTGTGCAGTTAGAACTTGTCTGATTGAAGACTGCTGGAATAGGGCTCAGTTTTGAGCTTTTTTCTGGTTAATTGGGTTACTTGTTTAAATCAGTTTGTTCGTTTTCTGTTGTTTTATATATATATATATATATATATATATATATATATATATATATATATATATATATATATATATATAATTGCACTTTATTCATCTGCTTTTACTGTATTTGTGTTTCTTCCTACTTTATTACTAGGGGCATTGACTACAACTCTGATCTACGATATATAACAATAAGTATCCTTTTCTGTGCATTTAAAGTGTTTTTTTATTGTATCTGCTTTATTTTCTGGAAAAAAAAAAATATATATATATATATATATATATATATATATATATATATATATATATATATATATATATATATATATATATACTTGTTTCCCACCTTTCTAAACTAGTATAGTCCAGTTTTTAGGTTATTGCTGAATTAAGGGCTGTGTTTCACGTTTCTGTGTTTGCCCATACCTTACTTAGATAGAAGAAAGTTTCTCTGTTCACCTGCGAGAGAGGGGAACTTTGAACAGCCTATCGGTCCCTGGATGAGTGGTTTCAGCCAGAAATTAGTAGTTTATTGGCAATTTCAGCTAATTTCTATCACTTTCATTTCCCTGCTATAAATACCACATTTACCTGGTTTTGCATGCCGGGCAGACCCGGTTAACTAGGGTAAAACTATTCCTGGCTCTACAAAGTCTCCTCTTCAATTTTTCTCTTGGAACTAGACAAACTTTCAACTTAAGAACTCAAGCCATTCATTTCTCAGCCCGGCACTTGCTCAAAACTTATAGCAAGCACTTATAAACCCTAGCACTAGACCCTCCTGTACTGTACAGAAAGACAAGGCTCTCTATTCGACCTTACCAGCCATCCAGTAAAACAGTTCACTGTACCTATCCAAGCATGTCCAAAGGGCAGTTTCAGGTGTACTCTCCAGTCCAACTGGTGAATCTGGGCATTTTGAGGCAATGTTACAACTGCCTCATGTACACAGACAACCCTCTCCTCCTACCACCAAACACTAATACATGCAAGAGATGTAATTATACAGCCAAACTGGAGGCTAAGTACTCTCAACCCAAGACTGGATCAGGCAGTCAAAAGGAGAAGGGAAATATCATCACACCACCAGTCTCACATAGAACCATTAAACCAGCACTGGCAAAACACACAAAAATACATGAATACATACTCAGAGGCTCTAAATAAAAATCTGCAAAACCAACAGAGACCTCCAAATCATACATCCAAGCAATCTCCACCTCCAACACAAACCGTGAAACACATACTTCACAAAACCAGTGTGCCATGCAATCACAGCCCTTAAGGCAAAATAACATACCCAACATACTAGTAATAGGTGACTCTATAGTCAGGCACACTGACGTCCCACTCACTAGGCTGAATAAGGAGAAGGTTATTTTTAGCTGCCTGTTGGGTGCCAGGATCTGCCTCATAACACAAGCACTCAGGTCACTCCAGAACAAGTACAAATATGACTCTGTCATTGTCCATGTTGGTGTGAATGACCGGAGCCATACCTCCCTGGACTAGATGAAAAGAGATATGGAGGAGCTCTCTTATCATGTAGCTTAGGCTGGTATGATCCTGACCCTGAGTAGCATCCTGCCCTCACGAAGAATGATACCACGGTATAAAGAAAAAATTCTCGATTTCAACAATTGGCTAAGTTTCTGGTGTCATTCAAAGGGGATCCAGTATCTGTCCACCTGGGATGACATGCTTGACAAGCCACACTGCTTCACTAGAAATGGCTTGCACCTGTCACCTTTAGGCTTTCGAATACTGGCCAAGGCTCTTGCCACCCCCATAGTGCCTTTTTTAGGCAAGGCTTGAAAGACAAAACCACCATCATAAATAGCACAAGTAACAAAAAACTGAGGGTAATGCTACTCAATGCCAGAAGTCTAAACCTCAAAATGCATGCACTTGAGGAACTCCTCAGTATGGAGAAAATTGATATATGTGCAGTAACAGAAACCTGGTTTAAGGCTCCAAAGAGCACCCCAATACTACCAGGCTACAACTCATACCATACATTTCGGCCACAGAATCCAAACCAAAATGCAAAAGGTGGGGTTGTATCAATATTCATCAAGGGTACCCACACCTCCAGGTTAGTAGCACAGCACGATGCTTCAGAGGTCATCCACATGCAACTAACAATGGGCAAAACTGCAATTCAAATTGTAGCTTGCTATGGATCACCCACCATGTCCCAGGACCCCCACTCCACATTTCTGGAAACACTTGGAAACATAAAGGTCTTACCAAACACCCTAATATTGGGTGATTTCAATTACCCAAATATTAACTGGGAGAACTACTCAAGGACTAACTCCCTTGCCCAACATTTCCTAGAATTTATAAACTCAAACGCCCTGGTTCAACTGGGCAACACTCACACCAGAGGTGACAACATATTGGACCTGGTCATCACCTACATGGGCAACCAGTTTTCCACACTAGAGGTCAACCCCTTGCTGGTTAGATCTGACCGTAAACAAATCACTTTGGATATCCACATTCTGCCCCCACCCCCAGACAAGGTAACCACTGTGAAAAACTTTTCAAAAGCAAACTTCACATTAATTAAGACCAAGGTGGAAAGTTTCAAAGCCCCCATGCTGAAAGATAATGCTGTCCAAGCTACAAAATCCTTTACTAATGCATTTTATGGGCACCTGCAAGAATGCATGGATTGTGCTATCCCAAGCAGAACCTAGACTCACTCCTCCAAGAAAAGGAAACCAGTCTGGTGGACTCCTGCCATAAACAAGCTATACAATAAAAGGAGGAAACTAGTACAGAAAAGAAATCCCAAGAAGGGAAGACATCCCTGATCAGTATCAGCAAGAAACTACGATCCCTCATAAAATCATCCAAGGCGAGCTTTGAAAGAAAAATTGCCAAGGACTCCAAAGATAACCACTAGGCATTCTTTAGCTATGTCAAGAATCTAAGTGGCAATTCTCAGATCTGCTCGGGGTTAGTGCAGAATGGCACAAAGTACACTGAACCAACGGATATCTCCAACATCCGGGCAGACAGGTTCAGTGCAAACTTCACCCCCCTCTCACCCCCAAAAGGGCCCATAACCATACCAGAAGAATGTAGTGTCCCTGAAATCAGAGACACTCAGGTTAAAACAGCCCTCTCCAAATCCAAAAACACAGCATCAATGGGACCGGACGGTGTCCCAGGCTGCATCTTGCATGAGCTCAAAGATGAACTAACCCCTCACCTAAACACACTGTTCAAACTCAGCCTCTCCACAGACTAAGTACCCATAGAGTGGCACACAGCAATGGTTATTCCGCTCCACAAAGTTGGAGCCACAATAGACCCTGGGAACTATCACCCTATAAGCCTGACTAGCTTGGTCTGCAAGGCTATGGAGCACATCATCATGGAACTCATTAACAGAGATATTGGGAACCTCCAAACACTGGACCCTACCCAGTTCAGCTTTGTTAAGGGCAGATCATACCTCCTAAACCTGGTGGACTTCTTTGAGAGAGTTACCAAGGCTATAGACAAGGGAAAGGTGGTACACACAGCCTACCCAGACCTCACTAAGGCTTTCGACACCATTCCCCATTCTGGTATTACAGACAAGCTCACCAGCCTGAACATAAACTCCTACATCACAAGATGGGTTGCCAACTGGATCATGGACAGAACTCACATGGTGAGAGTTGCAGGATCTAGGTCTGACTCTAAACCGGTTACAAGTGGTGTTCCCCAGAACTCAGCCCTAGGGCCCCTCTTGTTCGGCATATACTTCTCAAAGGTACAGGCAAACATAGGAGGACTATGGCTGACCAAGTTCGCTGATGACTGAAAACTAGGGGCTATAATTGACTCTCTGGCTGACACAGACATCCTGCAGAAGGGTCTCAATGAGACGGATACCTGGTGTCAAAATCATGGCCTGAAGCTAAATGCCAAAAAGTGCATAGTCATCCTCTTTGGAAAAAACAAAGTGCCCACAAACTACCCCATAGGTGGTAGTCTCATAAATACGGAAGATGTAATAAGGGATCTAGGGACCCAAGTAGACAGTGATCTCACCTTTGATAATCACATTGCCAAAGTGGTTAGAAAATCCTTCTACGTGGCCCACCTAATCACAAAATGGTTCGCATCCAGATCAAAAGAGATCATTGTGCCCCTCTACTCATCACTCATCAGACCCATCATAGAGTACAATGCCCCATTTGGGATGTACCTTACAAGGCACCTGCAACAGCTGGAAAGACCACAGAAGTACCCCACCAAGAGGATCACTGGCCTCAAACAGATGCCCTATACAGCTCGACTGAAGAAACTCCAGCTGTACTCGGTTGTATACCGCCTACTCAGAGGTGATCTCTGCCTGACATACAAGGCCATGTCCAACCCAGAACTGATGGACATGCTCCACCTAAAGAAAACCTTATCCCCTTGAGCCACATGCTCTAGGGATCTAAACCTCACCACAACAATAAATAGGATGTGCTGGAGGGATAGATTCCTGTCCCAGAGATTTCCCATGCTTTGGAACAAGATTCCAATCTACATTAGGCAGAGCTCCTCGCTAACACTCTTCAAAAGAAACCTTGATGAGTGGATGGGAAACAGAAAGTTTACCCAGGGGATCACTTCAGTGGCTCTGCTGGACAGAGGCACAGAGAACTAATCTAAGGGGGCGGCGAAAGCCAACACATTCTGGCTAGACTTATAAATACCTTCGGGCAGATAGCCTAGTACCTATCTATGAACCTATGAACCTATCTGCAGTTAAATCTTCAAGAAAAACCTCTCTCAGCTATATACATCAGCCATTGATAACAGACACTTGATTAACCCTGATAACACCAACTTCATGCTGTTCACAACTGCTTGTGAACTTTCCTCTTGAAAACAAAGTCTTCTGAATAATAACAATAATACTCCTATCCCCATATACTCAAATAAAAGTATCTAGGGCTAACCTTTGATCCACCCCTAAACTTTAACACTTACACAGATTTAGATACCAGTAAAGTGCTATCCCAACTTAAACTCTGCTATAGGATCTCCCACCTTCTTAATCCCATGCCAAGGCAGCTATTGCTAGAAATATCCTGATTCCTGAGTTAGAATATAGACTCCCAATTATATGTTTCCATTCCCCCTATAATACTCATAAACTTCAAACAACTTAAAATAAAATCTGCAAGCTATCATTATATATCAGACCAGCGCATGCATCACAGCCTTGTTCTGCAGAAATTCAAATGGCTCCCTACTCCCAGTCATGCCAGTCGTCTTCTCGGTTCTCTCCTTTTCAAAATACCAGTAAAGTGCTATCCCAACTTAAACTCTGCTATAGGATCTCCCACCTTCTTAATCCCATGCCAAGGCAGCTATTGCTAGAAATATCCTGATTCCTGAGTTAGAATATAGACTCCCAATTATATGTTTCCATTCCCCCTATAATACTCATAAACTTCAAACAACTTAAAATAAAATCTGCAAGCTATCATTATATATCAGACCAGCGCATGCATCACAGCCTTGTTCTGCAGAAATTCAAATGGCTCCCTACTCCCAGTCATGCCAGTCGTCTTCTCGGTTCTCTCCTTTTCAAAATCCCAAAATCAGGTTACTGCCCAATTATTAGGGGCAAACTACCCATTAGAGAATCAAATTACGCTCTTAGACATAGCCTAGAGGACAAAATCACTTTAATGAGACCTCCTTTCAAGACAGTTATTGGTGAAAAATTATTTAAAAAAAAACAGGACCAGCCAGATGGAACCACTTGCCTACTGATGTAAAAACATTCATTCATTCATAGCATTCAGAAAATCTTTAAAAGCACACCTGTAAAAGAAGGCAGAGTGTATCTGCTTTTAAGACTCTGGCTGATTGTCTGGCATCAAATGTTGTTTCATCCGGCAAAGAAAAAACATTTAATATTCTGGACAACTTGAAATCCTCATGTATAACTCTTATAACTCAGACAGCTTTTATTGTAAATACCAACTTTCCTGTTTGCATAATGGACTGGAAATGTTCTAGTCATTAATGAGCAAGCTATAATTACACAGCTATTACTTGTATTTGCAACCAGGATGTGAATGAAAAAGATCGGTAAACCATCTCACCCACCCAGTTAAGAAAAGGAAATAAAATAAGTAAATAAATGCATTCTGACTGGGAATTAAAGAGATGTCCAGATAAAAAGGATTCATGGTTATACATGCAAAGTTATTATGGCAATTGACATATATTTAAGCAAAAGCATGCGTAAGGTTACAACAGAAGCATGTCAAGAGTTCAACAATTAATTAACTGCACTATGCAATACATATACATTAAAGTGAAGGCTTTGTAAAAGTTATACAAAGATAGTTTTGGAGGTAGCACTCTAGTAAACGTACATCAAAGTAAAACATTTATACAAAATTAATACAAAGACAATTTTGGTGGTTGCACTGTTCAATACACACTTTAATTTTTATAGCAAGACAGTATTGGAGGTAGTAAGGCACTCAAGTAGTGAGATATATATATATAGGTTCATAGGTTCATACTAGGCTATCTGCCCTAGGGCATTTATAACCCTAGCCAGAGTGTGTTTGGCTTTCGCCACCCATTTTAAATTAATTTTGCTATGCCTTTTTTTGAGGTTAGTATACTGTGCCTCTGTCTAACAGTGACATAGAAGTGATAGCCGGGGTAAACCTACGATCTCCCATCCACTCATCAAGATTCCTCTTGAAGAGAGTCAATGTGGGACTCTGCCTAACCTGGACTGGGATTTTATTCCAGAGTGAAGGGAGCCTCTGGGTTATGAATCTGTCCCTCCAGCATGTCCTATTTATTTCAGTGCTGAGGTTCAAGTCTCTCGAGTGCGTAGCTCGATGGGATTTGGATTTTCTGAGGTGCAGCATGTCCATTAATTCCGGGTTGGACATGGCTTTATACGTCAGGCACAGATCGCCTCTGAGCAGGCGGTATGCCACTGAGTAGAGCTGGAGTTTCTTTAACCGGGCAGTATATGGCATCTGTTTGAGCCCTTTGATCCTCTTGGTGAGGTACTTTTGGGGTCTTTCCAGTTGCTGCAGGTGTCTGGTAAGGTACATCCCAAAAGGGGCATTGTACTCAATTATGGGCCTGATGAGGGATGAGTAAAGAGGCACGATGACCTCCCTGATCTAGATGTGAATCCCTTCATGATTAGGTGGGCTATATAAAATGTTTTTCTAACCACTTTGGCCACGTGGTTGTCAAATGAGAGATTGCTATCAACTTGGGTCCCCAAGTCCCTAATGACTTCTTCTGTACTTAATGGATTACCACCTATGTGGTAATTTGTGGGCACTTTGTTTTTGCCAAAGGCCAAAGGGATGACTATACACTTTTGGTGTTTAGCTTGAGGCCATGGCTCTGGCACCAGTTGTCTGTTTCTATGAGGCCCTTTTGGAGGATGCTTGTGTCGGCTGGAGAGTTGATTATGGCACCCAGTTTGCAGTCATCTGCGAACTTGGTCAGCCATAGTCCTTCCGTGTTGGCCTGTACTGCCGAGAAATATATACCGAACAAGAGAGGTCCCAGGACTGAGCCTTGTGGGACGCCACTTGTAACTGGTTTGGAGTCTGACATGGCTCCAGCAATTCTAACCATGTGGGTTCTGTCCTTGAGCCAGTTTGCAACCCATCTAGTGACATAGGGGTTTATATTTAAGCTGGTGAGCTTATCTATAATGCCCGAGTGGGGTATTGTATCGAAGGGTTTTGCGAGGTCCAGGTAGGCTGTGTGGACCACCTTCCCCTTGTCAATGGCCTTGGTGATGGTTTCAAAGAAATTGACCAGGTTTAAGAGGCAGGATCTGCCCTTAACAAAGCCAAACTGGGTAGGATCCAGTGTCTGTAGGTCCCCAATATCTTTATTTATGAGGTCCATGATGATCCTTTCCATAGCTTTGCAGACCAAGCTAGTCAGGCTTATGGGGCGATAGTTTCCAGGATCCGTTGAGGCACCACCTTTGTGGAGAGGGACCACTGTTGCTGTACGCCACTCTTTGGGTACATATCCTGTAGTAAGGCTAAGATTGAACAGTAGTTTTATGTTTGGGTTTAGCTCTTCTTGGAGTTCATGTAGGACGCAGCCCGGGACACCATCTGGTCCCATTGATGCTGTGTTTTTGCTCGGAGAGGGCGGCTCTTACCTGAGCATCTAAGATGTCAGGGGCAGCACTCTGTTGGGATAGATATTTGCCCTTTTGGTGGGGAGAGGGGGAGAAGTTTGCACTGAACCTGTCAGCTAGGATGTTGGCAATGTCTGTGGGCTCGGTGTATTTTTTGTCATTTTGGACTAATTCTGAGCATATCTGGGAATTCCACCCAGGTTCCTAACATAACTAAAGAAAGCCTTGTGATTATTCTTAGTGCCCTGTGCAATTTTTCTCTCGAAGCTGGCCTTAGACGATTTTATGAGTGCCCGTAGTTTTTTGCTAATACTGATCAGAGATGCCTTCCCTTTTTGGAATTTTGCTATATCATGTAGTAGCTTCCTCCTTCTATTGTATAGTTTGTTTATGGCTGGGGTCCACCAGACAGGACATCTGCCTTTGGAGGATTGGGTCTTGATTTTATTTGGGATTGCATGATCCATGCATTCCTGAAGGTGTTCATAGAATGCGTTTATAAAGGATTCTGCGGTCTGGGCCGTATTTTCCACAGGCCCGGGGGCTTTGAAGGATTTCGCCTCGGTTTTGAGGCGTGTGAAATTTGCTTTAGAGAAGTTTTTCACTGTGGTTTTCTGGGCAGGGGGTGGGGTTGGGATGTGAATATCCAGTGAGATTAGTTTATGGTCTGATCTTACCAGTGAGGGATACACTTCTGGTCTGGAGCATAGTGTCCCCATGTTGGTGATGATCAGGTCCAGTATGTTTTCCCCTCTTGTGGGAGTGGTAACAAGTTGTTCCATAGCATTTGAGTTTATAAATTCTAGGAACCTTTGGGCTAGGGTGTCGGAGCTAGAGTAATGCTCCCAGTCTATGTTTGGGTAGTTGAAGTCGCCCAATATAATGGTGTTTGGAGAGACCTTCATATTTTCCAGTATTCTCAGAAAGGCCAAGTGAGGTTCCTGTGTTTGGGAGGGTGGTCTGTAGCAGGCTATAAACTGGAAGGCAGTTTTACCCACAGTTAGTTGCACATGGATAGTCTCTGATGCTTCGTGCTGTGCCACCAACCTGGAGGTGTGGGTATCTTTGACGAATATTGATACTCCCCCTCCTTTTGTGGTTCGGTCCAAGTTTTGGGGCCGAAAAGCATGGTATGAGGTATAACCTGGTAGTGCTGGGGTGCTCTCGAGCCTTGAACCAGGTTTCTGTTACTGCACAGATATCGATGTTCTCCATGCTAAGGAGAGTTTCAAGTGCGTGCATCTTGAGGTTTAGACTTCTGGCGTTGAGTAGCATTACTCTTAGTTTCTTATCCCTTGTGATACCTATGGAGGTGGGTTTGTCTTTGAGCCTTGCCTAAAAAGGCACTATGGGGTAGCAAGAGCCTTTGCCAATATCCGAAAGCCCAGGGTGACAGGTGCAAGCCGTCCCTAGCGAAGCATCGTGGCTTGTCGAGCATGCCATCCCAGGCTGACAGGCATTGGATCCCCTTTGAATGACACCAACACTTAAGCCAATTGTTGAAATTGATCATCTTGTCTTCATATTGTGGCATCATTCTTGGTGAGGGTAAGATGCTACTCAAGGTCAGGGTCATACCGGCCTGGGCTACATGCTCAGAGAGCTCCTCTATGTCTCTTTTCATGTAGTCCAGGGAGGTACGTCTCAGGTCATTCACACCAGCATGGACAATGACTGAGTCATATTTGTACTTGCCTTGGAGTGACCTGAGTGCTTGTGTTATGTGGCAGATCCTAGCGCCCGACAGGCAGCTCACCGTGACCTTCTCCTTGTTCAGCCTAGTGAGCGGGACGTCAGTGTGCCTGACGATAGAGTCACCTATTACAAGTGTATCAGGTGTGTTGTTTAGCCTTAAGGGCTGTGACTGTTCGGCACACTGGCTTTGTGAGCTATGTGTTGCACGTGTTTTGTTTTGGGGTAGCGGTTGCTTGGGTGTCTGCTTTGGAGGTCTCTGCTGCTTAGGCAGATTTTTATTTAGAGCCTCCGAGTATGTTTTTGTGTGTTTATGTGTTTGGTTTGTTGTCGTGGTAGGTCTATGTGAGACTGGAATTGTAGTGAGTGTGGTTTCCTTCTCCTCCTGACTGGTTACGCCAGTACTGAGTTGAGAGAGCTTAGCCTCCAGTTTGGCTATATGGTTGCATCTCTCACATGTGTTGGAATTTGTTGGGAGGAGGAGAGGGTTGTCTGTGTACATGAGGCAGTTGTAACATTGCCTCAAGATTCCCAGATTCACCAGCTGGACCGGAGAGGAGATTGACAACTGACCTTTGGACATGCTAGAATAGTATTGGGAATTCCTTTATAATTGAAAAAAGGGCCAATGGGGAACAAGGTACTCAAGGGGAGTTTGTGAGGGTGTAGTGTTTTTAATTTTTTAGAGCTGACTTATATAATTGCTTTAGTGAGCAAGTGCCAGGTAACTTAAATGCAATGTGTTACTGGTAACTTAAATGCAAAAACAACAAACAGTAACTTTCTTTCAAGTGAAACAAGGAAATAAGTACAGTAAGCAATGCAGATATCACTAGGGATCCACAGAAGTGCTAAAAGGCCGCGTTTTAGGTGGAATTAGCGTTTCAGGGAAATAAACAAACAACAAGCATACAAATAAAGCTAGATTCAGCAGGCCTGGATCTAGTCTGTGCTACAGCAAACAAGGTGTACCAATTTCAGTAAAAAACAGTTAGAATATGCAGGCACTATAAGCCGCTTACCAGAAATTTCCTGCTCAGAAGGGCAGAGTCCAGCCTCTCCTCCCACAAGAGTGCAGACCGCAATCCTTCTTAACGTAAAATAACTGGCCTGAAGCCCAAGTGCTTAAACCAGAACTAATACACTTTTAGAATAACAGACACTGAGCTCTCAATCAGCAGTTCCCAACTTAGAAGGATGTAAGCTACCTGTCCTGCCACCACAGTGCAGGCCACACACCTTCCTAATGTAAAACAACTGGTCTGAAGCCCAAGTGCTTAATCCAAAAGACTTAGAAATGATAGCTACACTTTAATCAAGTTACTACCAGCAGTAATAAATACAACTGAATACTTTAAAGAATGCCTGGATTAGTGCTCAAGTTATACAAACAAAGCTAGATTCAGCAAGCCTGGATCTAGTCTATGCTACAGCAAACGAGGTACACCAATTTCAGTAAGAAGCAGTTCAAATATGCAGGCACTATAAGCTTTAACCAGAAATTCCCAGCTCAGAAGGACAGAGTCCAGCCTCTCCTCCCACAAGAGTGCAGAACATGAACCCTCTTAATGTAAAATAACTGGCCTCAAGCCCAAGTGCTTAAACCAGAATTAATACACTTTTGGAATAACAGGCACTGAGCCCTCAATCAGCAGTTCCCAACTTAGAAGGATGTAAGCTACCTGTTCTGCCACTACAGTGCAGACCACAAACCTTCCTAATGTAAAACTGGTCTGAAGCCCAGGTGCTTAAACTAAAAGGCTTACAATGAGTTACACCAAGCAGTAATAAATACAACTGAGTACTTTTAAGATGACGCAAAAGCAAAATAAAGTAGGAAAAAACACAAATACAGTAAACGCAGATCATTTTTTTTTTTTTTTTTTTTTTTTTTTTTTGGAAAGAGAGAAAGGAAAGAAAGGAGTAGCAGAAACTAAGCTGATTGGCCTTCTCAAATGCTCTCCCTGTACTGGGTAGAATGAGGTAATGACACTAGACTGGGAGGAGGGTCCCAGATCAAATTTACACTAGGGGCGGGCAACTGCAAAGCCACCAACTATAAAAACACTATACCAACAGGGAGGGAGGGTGGAAAACAAATAGCAGAAATGTTACTCCCAGCTGAAAAGCAGCAGTGAGCCTTTAAATGAAAGTTTTAAACAGCTAAAGGAGCCACTAGAAAAAAAAGAGTTTAACTGCAACAAGTTATCATAAACAAACAACCCAACAGATGCTTAATAAGAGTGGACAATTTCCAGTTAATACCTCACACACAGTGAAACTAGCTAGAAAAAATACACAGTACACAAAGTGCTATAAACAACAAAGAAATAAAGAACAAAATAAACAAAAAACAGGATACTTAATGTTATATATTGTAGCTCCGAGTTTGCTGAGTGTCCTTCCTTCGATCAGCTCACTGTAAAATATATATATATATATATATATATCTATATATATATCTAGATATATATTTACATATAAATATACAAATAAAGGCAGGTTGATATATTGTGAAATGCAAAGAAGTCCTTGGATAAGGATAAAGAAGAGAAGTACTGCGAGATGATGCAGAGATTAAGTTTTGTGGGTGATGAGTTAGTGAGGAATATTTAGCAGAAGATATGCAGGGGGAGATATATGGTGACCAGACAGGTATGTGTTTGAGATAAGAAGTAGCTGAGCAGCTTGAGAAGGTCAGTGATATATTAGGGGAGAATTCTGATGACCTGTAGTTTAGAAGAAGTGAGTCTGTACAAGAGATATGTTGTAGACAGTGGTTGCGGTATGCTATTGTGTGGTGACTGGTGAGGATGGGGCTATGAGGTGGCAAGGAGCAATGCCATATGTCAAAAAGGAATTATTTTGCATCCTGTTTGAAAGGCTTGGTGTATTTTCTTGACAGAGGGAGATTGGAAGATAGTTTTGCTTATAGTGTGTACCCACAAGAGTTTTGCAAGGGATTTAGACATTTTTTCAGTTGAATACATAGTATGAGAAGAGATGTAACAGTACAGAAGACTCCTGGGAGAGGGACAGGCTTGTGGATTGTGGAGGATTTTGTGTGCTGTTTTTAATTGTTTGAATTTGAGGATGTTGGGGAGGTTGTGTTACTTTAGCCATTTGAGAGCTACACAGTGGTCTGTTCTTCTAGGAAGGCTGGTTACAAACTTTGCAGTCTTGTTGCATAATTGCTTAAATTTTATGAGTTGTGTTAATTGTAGATTGGTAAAGACTACAGAAGCATATACCAGGGAGGGATAAACTAGACAGCAATGGCATTTGATGCTTGATCATACAAATTTTTTTCATCAATAGTGCATATCTAATTTTTTGGTTAGTTTTGTGGGTTACCTGGTGAATGTGTTGATCAAATTTTAGGTATTGTGGTCAACACAGTTGTAGGCATGACACAGAGGTTGTGCAAGAGCCCTTGTTGTTTTCCTATTCCCACTGCTTCCATAGATGTTTAAAGTATAGGACATCATTTGCAATGACTACATTATGGTTAAAGGTGAGCACCACTGCTACTAAGTGTAGCTCTTTCCCAAACTGGGCCTCTACCTCCTCAAGAGCAACTGGGTACTTTTTCTTTTCTCAATATATAAATATTAATTTTACTGTCTTTCCTGAATGTAGTTTTTTTTTCTAGAAATGTATCAAGCTTCTACAAGAGTGATCACACTCCAAGAGTCAAGCAAATCTTGTAACTCTTGCCCCACTAGCTTAACAACACATTTCATTAATTTTGCGTGGCATAATAACAGAAGGCCACATTCCATATCCTGCTCACCCCATCCACTTCTTTAGTTCCCTAATGGGAATTTCTGTTTTGATTCCCCCCATGATACTCATCAATGTGCTCTCTCTTTCCCCATCGAAAGAAAAGCATAGAAGACATGGTTTCTTTCCATTTATTCCTTGACTTTTCAGTAAACTGTTTGGGTGTTTATTTCTATGCAATTTGATAGCGTAAAATCCTCTAATTTTGCAAAGGATTTTGCATTCTGTGGATCTGCCTGACATACCCACTCCTTAACAATTACTGGTAAACCCATTTTGAAATAATCTTTTACTAGAATTTCCATCTTAGTTTCTTTAATGTTTACCCCTGCAGGGTCATAGCAAACTTCATGATATGTTTCAAATAAAATAGCTGTATCTAGATGTTCTTAATTCTACAGAAACTCCATTCATTGAATTTGAGGACCTGTTCTCTGAGGTAACTCCTTCCCTTGCTATTAAGGTTATCTTTACCTTATCCAAGTCACTAGAGTCCAAGCTAGTGATGTCCATGTATCCATGGAGGACCTCCTACTTAACGTGCTGGGATTCTTGCCTAGCTACTATGCTACCTGCCTTCCTAGATAGATATTTGTTCAAAGGTTAACACTTGGGTTTCTAGGTATTCAACACTGTTATGTGTGGTTTAAACAGCAACATAATTCATATATGCCAAAGATTAGGTTACAACCACCATCCGTTTAGTGATGATAGCAGTCAACAGAAGGAAATGCTCGACTGTAGTGCCATATGCCCCCTGCCTCAGGATGACCCTCTAGAGACTGGCTACTCATTTCAGACAGAATCCTTGACCGATTATAACAGGGGAAAAAAACTCACTGACAACAGTAAGTGGAATTAAGGAGATAGTAATTGCCTGCTGCATCCACCAATCCACCAAACATATTTTATGGAGTGAAAATACCTGTTTCTTTCTTTTTTTTTTTTCTTTTTAGAAATAGTAACTTTTATTTATAAAACACTACACAGCATTTACTTTTTTTGGCAAAACCATGAACTGGAGGATGGCAACATAAATAAAACTTAAAGCAAAGTATTAGTCCATTTCATTTGCCCAATTGCAGTATACCTGCAAAATGCTTTCTTTAAATCTGACAGTTTCTCTGAATGGCACCATTTAAATAAATAAGTCTGATAAACAAAGGTTTCTTCCAAAAACATTTTCTTTCCCAAGACAAAGATTCACAAGCAAATTTTTTTGAGAAACAGTCAGTATTACTCCAATTAAATGTTTAAAAGTCTTGTATCCTTCTGATATAATATTCGTTCTCCACTACCAAGATTTCCTTTGAGAAATATAAACTTCTTGCTGGACTCCTGCATCAAGAACTGACTGCCCTAGCCTCATACAGTTTTGTTTCTCTTTGAAGAATTCCAGAAACACCAGTGTTCCAGACTCCTCTGGACTTCCTAATGACTTCTGTCATGCTTAACCTGCTGGATCCTTAAAAGGAGGAAATGGCTAATGCTAATTTATTCACCTGGAAATCATTTATGCTGGTTTATTGGAGTGAGTTGCCATTACTCTGCTCTTCTTTATTTTCCCATACAGTAGCCTTCCTACTGTTCTATTGCAATAGAAGTATGACCTATTGGGCCCAAACTACTGATATAACATGAAATTATCCTGTTTCTGCCATGTCTGCATTAACTGCAGGACAGTTACCCAGTGAAATTTTCAAACTGTGCTAACAAAATATACATAAATTTTGCTGTACAATAAGCAACTCACAAATAAGTACATGTTTTTCAGCACACCACAAAAATCTATCCTATTACCCATCACCATTTATGTACAACAACAAATTCATTACACATATATGTCTTTAAATACTTAGGTCTAATTTTTGATCCTGCATTGTGTGCTTGCTCTTATGGCTTTCACAAAATGTTCCATTTCTTTACCTCTGAAAGAACTGTAGCTATAGTTTAAACATTTTGTAGTTACATTTAGTATGGACTGTCACTGCTTGGCTATGCTTCTAAGAAATGTCTTAATGACCGACATGTAATATCAGGTAGAATCAGTAGTTTCATTCTCTCTCTCCCCATGACAAACATCATTGCATCACACTCAGATGTACAGAATGGTTACCAGTGCATAAATATGCAACTCTCCATCTACCACACCTTCACAAATCACTCAGTAATAACTCAACAACCTATACTATTAACCAGGTTACAAATAAAATCATCTCTATATCAGATGCACTCTTATGCACATCATTCACCTCTGCTATAAAGGCCTAAAAATAACTGTCTCCACTGACCAAACCTTCCCAATTGTATGTCATCTTCTCCTTACGTTTCCTCCAAATAACATCAGGAATTGCCACTGCAGATAAAGAATTTAGGATTAAGGTGCTTGTGCATGTCCTAAAAAATGCATACTCATGATTTAATCATGAAAAGCACTGGTGAACAGCTGCCTTGCATACAATAGTCTTAAGCCAAGACTCACCCCCGGATTTTGCATGTCCTGCACGGCATGCAGGACTAGTGCAGGAGCTCCAGCAGGCAATATGTCTGCCGTGCAATCCTGGAATAACCTGTAGAGGCATGAACAAGCGCTCCTGCACTAGTCCTGCACGGACTCAGCCCCTGTATGCAAATTACCCATCTGCAGGAGAAATCCATGCAAATGAGGTGAATTTGCAATCCAAGAAGCTGGAAACCGGTCGTGCAGGACTAGTGTAATGTGCAGAAATGTACTCCGCCAGTAATGTAGTACATTTCTGCAAATTACAAAATGGAGCCATGACAGCTCCAGATAAAAGGTGGATATCATGTATAAAGCATGCCAATGGTCAACTATAAGGCTATTGACATGGAAAACACTTGCAAAAAAAAAAAAAATCAACTTTTATTTTCTTTAGCCGATCTCGGCTGTTTAAGCATAGGGCAGAGGCACGCAAATGGGATCGGGTTAAAAATAAGAAAAAATAAATAAAATAAGCATTCTAACCAAAATCACTATTCTGCCATTATACTGAATAGCAGGCAGAAGACAGCATGGCCAGTGAATAGTGGTTGCTAAAGGGGGAGGCTCAGTGTAGGGCATGTAACTATGCATTAGCAGGCAATCCTATGCAAATGAGGGAATGATAGTGAATCCCAGATTTCCCCTGCATGCTAGGCAGCTCCCAACAGTGTAAGAGCAGGAATAGCTTTGGTGCAGGCCTAGGAGTTAGCTGACATCCTAGGGGGGGTGTCAAGCATACTGTAAGTGGATTGAAGCCCTGTGGCTCGGGTTTGCTCCTAGCTTAGGACAGCTAAGCAAGGGGGTGTGCCTGAGGCTGCCTAGCACTCTTTACATTGCCTAAGCAGATGTGCACACCATGCACCGGGTTTTAAAGGGAAAAAAAGTAAACCAGGAAATAGCAGCTCTGTGCACATCTGAGCACTGTGTTTGCGCGGAGCACCCCCGGACTTAAACAGGAAGGCAATGGGAAGGGAAAACAGCAGTAGGAAGGTAATCTAGGAGAACTAGCATAGCTTGTAGGTGAAATGTATCAGAATCAGCCAATTACACAGGCATCAGACTAGCCCAGCCTAGAACACTGCTATAAACTATGTAAACACCTTTCCTTCTGGTTTTTCCCATACTCTACACCACCGGTGAATACAAGTGAAGAACTTTTAACAAACAAAACAACAAAATGATAGGGGCTGCAGCAGCTATCATACAACATGTGGAAGAGGCTGAGGGTGATGAGGATGGGAATGCTGTCGACCAACCCACAGTGAGGAGATGGAGAAGAGTGTACAGACCCAGGGTAACCTACCAGGGGTTACATGAACTGGAGATTGTGGAGTGCTATAATGTGGGCAGGGACCTCCTACAGCAAATTCTTGAGCTGTGCCTGCCACACCTGACACACCGAACTTACAGAAGGGAACCCATCCCAGTGGATACCAACGTATGTGTAGGCCTAGGAATACTCCCAAAGCCCAACTGGGGATATCATGAGGATCTCACAGGCATCAGCATCCAGAGTATTGCACCAGTTCCTGGATGCTGTGTCAGCACATGCTGATGAGCACATATATTTCCTCAACACCCATGAGGTGTTGGGCAGCAATATGTGTCTCTTCCACCAAATAGCAGAATACCCTGAGGTAGTGGTACTATAGACTGCATGCACATATGCATCAAAGCACCACCCGGTGATCGGGGTAGGGTCTACATCAACAGCAAGGGCTTCCCCTCCATCAACTGCCGGGCCGTGTGCGATGCCCAGGACGTTATAATGAATGTGTGTGCTGGCTGCCCTGGAAGCTATCACGATTCCCACATCTGGCATCTGGCGCAGCTGTACCAGAGATTTGCCAATGGGGACATCCCTTATGGTCACCTAGTAGGGGACGCTGAATATGCACTGGAGCCATGGCTGATGACACCCATCAGAAATGCACACACACTCAAACAAGAATGACATAATGTGGCACGTGCACAGACCAGACTAATAATAGAGCATGTGTTTGGGATGCTCAAGTCACGGTTCGGTGCCTGGACACATCCAGTGGAGCCTTGCAGTACTCACCAGCTACATTTACTCAAATTGTCATCGTATGTGCCATGATACACAATATGATCCTGTGGAAACAGCTGCAGCAGGAACAGCATGGGGCAGAGCCACACAGCCCCCCACCAGTGTCAAGGCCTGCACAGGCACAGAGTTACTCAGAGGAGGAATAACCTGAGCCTGCCCCAGTAGGCAGATGGAGGCATGCCCAGTATGCCCTGGCCTTGGCAAAGAGGCTACACATAGCACATACACTGACACAGTAGGGACCCAGGGAATGACATCTCTCTCTGACTCGCACATACAGTAAAAGGGATGCCAAACATGACACTACCTGTGCTCAACCATGTATAGGGAGTGTACTTTGTGCATCCGACATAGGCAGCCCTCCAGCACCATCCTCAATGCTGGCACACCCACAAGGTAAGTCACTCAACCTACCAATTGCCGAATGGAATAGAATGTGTCGTTACCTGTATCTATGGTATGGATGTGAGCATACAAGGGAATTTGGTGGCTGAATGGTATTCCAACAGACAGTAAACAGCTATAGTGGCACCATGAGATCTGTAACAAATACTGGTGTCACCATAGTAGACAGTACTACACAGGGCAACAAAACCCACTGCAGGAAATGTGCTGGGCCACATGTGTGTCCATATGACTCACAAATGCCAGTCAGGTAGGTTCACATACCCAACAAACGTCTCAGCCAGCAGGACAGGTGTAGACAAACACAAACAAAGGCTGTGCTACGGCCTCTAAATGATGCCTATGGGTAACCCCCCCAAGCCTACACAGACAGACTACAACAGGTCAGGCAGTGGGATATTAGTTCTAAAGGGTAGGAAGTCAGAAACTAACATGTAACTCAATCAAAGCTAAGACCTGTAGTACACTGATATGCCTCTAGTCAGCATGATAGGTTAGAATAAATAAAGAAATGGAGTACCTGACATATGAGTACGGTCATAGCATATATGTACAAGTGTCAGGTGTGCCCCCTATCCTATGTAGAAATGTAGAAACAGTCAGGTGTGCCCCCCCAATCCTTTGTAGAAATGTATAAACAGGCAGGTGTGCCCCCCAATCCTGTGTAGAAATGTAGTAACAGTCAGGTGTGCCCCCCAATCCTGTGTAAAAATAGAGAAACAGCCAGGCGTGCCCCCCTAATCCTGTGTAGAAATGTAGTAACAGTAAAGTGTGCCCCCCCAATCCTGTGTAGAAATGTAGAAATAGTCAGGTGTGTCCCCCCACAATCCTATGTAGAAATGTAGTAACAGTCAGGTGTGCCCCCCAATCCTTTGTAGAAATGTAGAAACAGTCAGGTGTGCCCCCCCAATCCTGTGTAGAAATGTAGTAACAGTCAGGTGTGCCCCCCCCCAATCCTGTGTAGAAATAGAGAAACAGCCAGGTGTGCCCCCCAATTATGTGTAGAAATGTAGTAATAGTAAGGTGTGCCCCCCAATCCTGTGTAGAAATGTAGAAACAGTCAGGTGTGTCCCCCCACAATCCAATGTAGAAATGTAGTAACAGTGAGGTGTGCCCCCCACTCCTATGTAGACATGTAGAAACAGTCAGGTGTGCCCCTTCCCCCAATCCAGCGTAGAAATGTAATAACAGTCAGGTATGCCCCCTCCCAACCACTGTGTAGAAATGTAGAAACAGACAGGTGTGCCCCCTCCCCCAATCCTGCATAAAAATGTAGTAACAGTCAGGTGTGCCCCCTCCCCCAATCCTGTGTAGGAATGTAGAAACAGTCAGGTGTGCTCCCCCAACCCTACTTAGAAATGTAGCAACAGTCAGGTGTGCCCCCCCAAACCTATTTAGAAATGTAGTAACAGTCTGGTGTGCCCCCCAGTCCGATGTACACATGTTGTAACAGTTTAGTGTGCCCCCCCACAACCCTATGTAGAAATGTAGTAACATGTATGTGTAGGTATAACACCAGTGGAGCACAGATGAACAGAGGTGGCCAAGGTAGCAGGATAGGTTGCAGCATTTGCACAAAATAGAGGTGTGTGTGTGTGTTAGGTTGGTGTGTGTTTCATATTGTGTGAGAGTGGTCAGTATGTATGCATGTTGAGGTAAGACCTGGTGGCCATTACCCACTACTGCTGATGACAGGGACAAGTCCTCACAACTGCAGTGCCAAAGACAATTTCCACCAGTATAACACAGGTTAGCAGTAAGCCATTGTAAATGTATGGTGGTAATATGTGTCACCATCTGAAAGACTGACATGGCATGGCTGTTGGACTAGATATACAAGCAGTACACAGGGGAAGGTACCCCAGACATACAGTATATATTGTGTCACTCTAAAATGGAGACACCCTTGGAATTGTACATACAGGTATGTATCACATTATCTGGACCTGTAGTAGGGGGTACCAGTGTTGTCTGCCAGAACACTTGCAGATCACAAAGGAGGTAGGACTGATGTATTGAGAAACAGCTGATGTCCCTGCACATGCCAGCATAACTGAAATGCCCCATGCGTATCTGTGTGTCATATGCAAGTAGTGTCCATAGCATACATGCACCCAGCTCACCCAAACACCACCCACAGGTACCTCTCTGGTCGTATCTCTGCTGTGGGGAATGGGTATAATATGACCCCACCTGTATATGGCAATAGCAAAAGAATGCAGCATGCAGTGCAGGTGTCCCATGCAGGTGTGTCTCTAGCCATTGGTAGCCCCCTGCCAGCATCCACACCACCTGATCAAGACTGATAGAAGGTGCTGGCATGAACACCTATCACACCTACCCTGTCACCCCAGGGGAATATACTGTATGGCAGTCTGAGACTATAGGACTGACAGAATGCAATGGCCTGCCACATCTGGCCTGCATCAATACCTAATGGCCCACAGGCCTCTGCCAAAGGCCTGTGTCTTACACGTACTGCCAATGCATGTTATGTCATGGGCACCCAAATAACAACATAACACACTCCACATAAGCCATATGCAAGGCCATGTGGACAAACCACAGTAACATGTCCACCATGTCCCACTGCATGAACTGTGGACCAACACCAACAGACAGCTGTGATAACCTTAGGGAAAGTATCAGAGAATGTATGCATAATGTATGGAAGAGGACAGAATACCAGAGGGGGTGGGAGCATGGGCAGCATGGAATATGCAAGGTCCGACACAAAGCCGTGTGCACACACTATCCCTGGCTGCAAACACATAAATCGGTGGCTACATACCTGCCCGTATAGCACAATAGGGGTAATGTCCTGACTCATGGCCCCTGCCTTTGGGTAACCTGTGCAAATCTGCACAGCTGTGAGGAATTGCCACAGCAAGATAAGGCCATACTGTCATGTCGCTGGATGTACAAGTATGGGATCCTCTGCCAGCACTGTATCAAGGTGCTGAACCAGATACACAGACCCAGCAGCAAGTGTCTGAAGCTCCCCCTCCAGAATGGCATAACTTACCATGAATATGTAGGTGTCTGCCCACAATACAGGACAAAGCTGCAGTCACCCTTGTCCCCCAAGACATCACTGTGAGCAAGAATGTCCACCTGACAGTACATGAGGACAGAATACATCACAGTGTATAACAGTACACATGTCTGAATATATCGGCTAACACCAGTACCATGTAGCTGAAGCAGCACAGACACAGTCACCTACAGTACACACTATCCCCTGCACAGTTTGCCCCCATATTGCTAAATAATCGATGGATACCCTGCAGAAACAGTTTGCTACTTGTAGGTGTACAACACAAAGGTCTGCACTGGAGTACAAACTACTTGGAATCGATCCACACATTCAGTACAGAAGAGCATACTGGGCAGGCTCGCACAGTTCGAGAAATA
Source organism: Protopterus annectens (assembly GCF_019279795.1). NCBI lineage: Eukaryota > Metazoa > Chordata > Ceratodontiformes > Protopteridae > Protopterus > Protopterus annectens. The sequence goes on from NC_056744.1 coordinate 1,280,022,230, forward strand.
AAGGCAATGTCAGACAACAACATACTGAAAGGTCATATCGAGCATGCTCAAACAAATGAAGCCCATGTCTGCAAACAACAGTGGACCATATATATCTGGCAGTTGGAGATGTTAGGGCATACACTCCTCAGTATGCACCAGTCATGCTTTGCAGACACAGGGGATAGGAATACAGACATATATCCAAGGACAACACACTATAATAAGACAAACGTAGATGTACATAGATATGTGGAAAAGAGTGACTGTGACAAGGGGCCATCTATTATGAGGCCTGTTCCACCCAGCACACATCCAAATGGCTACAACAACATGAGGTGTAAATGTCACTCACTGAAGGCATTAGCCACAGGTATCCATCATCATTACAGACTATGTGGTGCAAGTGCTAGTTGTGCAACATGACTGTACAGGGAAGTATTCATCTAGCAGCTGTATATACATACCTGTGGAATATAACCCTGTGTGTGCCCGCATGTAGTGTGTCAACCTCTAGATGAATGGGTTATGGCCTATACACACACACTGCTATCCCTATAGCCCTACTATGACAAGCCTGATTAGGTCATCCAGTTTGAAATACACCATTGGGAAAGGTGTAACCCAGTAATCTCAGTGGTGCATCCTATAACTGCGTACTGCTGTAGTGTGATAAACTAGTTAGGTAGGAGTTATAATCCCAGACAGGGCAACTGTGTGTGTGTGTGTGTGTGTGTGTGTGTGTGTGTGTGTGTGTGTGTGTGTGTGTGTGTGTGTGTGTGTGTGTGTGTGTGTGTGTGTGTGTGTGTGTGTCTATCTGTGCAGAGGGCAATGCTTTTTAGGCTAGTCACACTCACTACAATTCAAATGCCCTACTTTGGCAAAGTTGCTGATGTCATTCACTGTGAAATACACCTTTGGGAAAGGTGCAGCACAGTAATCTCTGTGGCATGTCCTATAACTATGTACTGCTGTAGTGTGGCAAACTAGTTAGGTAGGAGCTCTAATCCCAGACATGGCAGCTATGTGTGTGTGTATGTGTCCCTGTCTGTGTAAAGAGCAATGCTTTTTAGGCTAGTCAAACTCACTACAATTCAAATGCCCTACTTTGGCAAGGCTGCTGATGTCATTCACTGTGAAATACACCTTTGGGTAAAGGTATAGCCCAGTAATCTCTGTGGCGTGTCCCATAACAGAGTTCTGCTGTAGTATGATGAACTAGTTAGGTAGGAATTCTAATCCCAGAGATGGCAACTGTTTGTGTGTGTGTGTGTGTGTGTGTGTGTGTGTGTGTGTGTGTGTGTGTGTGTGTGTGTGTGTGTGCGCGCGCATGTGTCCCTGTCTGCGTAGAGTGCAATGCTTTTTAGGCTAGTTACACTCAGTACAATTCAAATGCCCTACTTTGGCAATCCTGCTGATGTCATTCACTGTGAAATACACCATTGGGGAAGGTTTACTCCAGTAATCTCTGTGGCGTGTCCTACATAATGCTGTACTGTGATGTAGAACTCTGTTAGGGGTTCTATTCCAGCACATGACAGTTGTGGATGTTTTTGTGTGTGTTTCTATATCTGTATAGGGAGCAATGCTTTTAGGCTAGTCATACTCACTACAATTCAAATGCCCTAATTTGGCAATCCTGCTAATGTCATTCACTGTGAAATACAACTTTGGGTAAGAAGTGCTCCAGTAATTGCCATGGTGCATCCTATAACTGCATAGTGCTGTAGTGTAATAAACTAATTAGGTAGGAGTTCTGATCCCAGATATGGCAGGTGTGTGTTTCTATTTGTCATTTGTATCCTGTGTGGAGGTGGCAGTGAGTATGTAACAACTGGACTCATTGTGGTGTGGGTTTTGCAAATTTCTTGTATGGTGGCCCTAGTATATGTCACAATGTCCACAGTACAGGGATAACAGATGTGAAATAGCCAAGAGGCTGGGGTACAAATCCATACCCCTACATGTGACATCAAGGCCAGGTGAACAAAGTGGGAAACCCTTGTATTACCCAGAGAACACTCTCAACCTGCATCTCATACACACACACACACACACACTTGCCTAGGCAACAACCGCTGTTGGTAGTACCCTGCATATTGCCCACTGATAGTAACCATGGTGTGATTGGAGTGGGCTACAGAGAGCATGGCACCCTGTCCATCAGTCCAATAGGCATGTACATGCAGATAGTGCACCTTCTTTATGTTCTCCATTGGGCACCTGCAACACCTGTGGTGCCATCAAATGTAACCCACAAAGGATATACCATGCCTGAAACACATGCCCTGTATGAACAGATGCCACTGACACCAGGGAATATCTGTATCATGCTATCAATGTAGGTGCAGGGTCAACCTGCTGTCCATTAGCAGTTTCCACCACATGAGGCCAGGACTGGCACATTGATAACAATCTGTGTACACAACATGAGCCAGACACCCCAGGTTCAGTCCACATGTCACTGTACATGCATGTTGGACATGTGCACATCCCTGACACTGTCCATGTCATGGAATAAGGAACACATACATGGCAAGCAATGCACAGCAACGGCCACACACAATAGTTACCCAGGTTATGGGATGGCGAATACAATACCCACCTGTGTGGGCAAATCCAGACACTACACCCCTGAGCCACACTGCAGACCATTGTCATGTGGCCTGATGCCAAGGTATACCCATCACCTAGCCTTGTATAGCTGTCTGGCACAGTCGACCACTACACACCCTTGAAGCAATGCATCCATGCATGTCAGTACTGGCAGCCTGTGTCTGTGTGTGTGGTGTATGATGCCTATGAACACATTCACACTCACTACAACCCCCAATGGCATACCGGGGCATGCTGTCTGATGTCAGATACCTCCAATTACCCTTTGCCCATATAACCTCTGTATAACCCCTGTGGCGCATGTGATAACTGCACAGTACTGTGTTGTGGCAATCTAACTAGTGATGAGTTGTATTTCTGACCCTGCCAAGTGTGTCAATGTGTGTGGGTCCCTGAGAGAGTGTGGCTGTGTTGGCGCTGACACCTGTTCATGCAGACAGGCATGTGTACTACACCTACTGTTTAGCTACCAAATCACTGTTGCAGATGTCACTCACCATCACATATACATTTGGCGGGCTCCTCAACATGTAACATATGTGGTGCATCCAATAACTGCATAGACATGTGATAGCAATACATAGTCAGGGGTTTGATACCCTGTACTGGTAGGTGTTTGAGACAAACATGCTTAAGTTTTACTCTCCCACCCCTCCCTGACATATCTTTGCCTCTGTTTGCCTCTCTCACTCCCTCTCTGGTGGATGTGGAGACTTACACCTGCTTTGCTTAGGCAGCAGCATGTGTATTTTAAGTGATGCTCATGATCAGTCGATGGCCTCTGCATGAATTGCAGCCATTCTCTAGATGATTGCATGTGGAACAGCTGTGGTAACATTCCCATAGCAAATTGCATGGAAACACACTCCAGTATCTAGGAACATCATGTTGGTGTTGGGCCTTTTCATTCACTGTGAGCAGGAAGTAGATCTGTTGTTTGGCAAACAGCATCACAGATGGATTGGGGATTTACCTCTAACAACATACACTGTGGAAATAGGCGAACACACAGGAGGGGGATGTGCCTGACTTGACTACAGACTGTAAGTGCTGCTATACTGCATTTGGAGTAATGTTGGTTTAACAGGGTGTGTGTGGCTATGGCTGTCCTACATATTTTAATACCTGTCATGTCAGTGCTATGTTTATGAGGAAACCCCCATCTGTAGGGTCATCTGCAGACTGGGCAGTGTGTGGTGTCTATTGTTTCTTGTGTTACCCACAGAGCACCTATCTGTGAACTGCAGTAGGTAGTGTGAGGATTGCAGTCAGCAGATGGTGACAGCCGTGAGAGTTACTGACTTCATATCCCTCATAGTACATATGTTGCAACAAACCCTGTTACAACAGTAAATGTATGAGGTTATCACAGCAATATTGGCCCTGTGTTTGTGCCTCCAGCCACAACACTGTCAACCTTTGTACATATATCATGCAGCAAGAGGTGCATATGTTCTGTATGCCATATTTATTGACATCAAATCTGATAACAAGCGAGTGAGATATCAGACTGCTACACATGTTATGTATAGTAGGGGTTATATTTGAGGACATAACCTGGGCATTCTGTGGTTGTGTGTACAGTACTGAGGTCAGTGTACTTATGGTGATTGTCGACAGTGTGCGTATTGTGAATATGTACCTTGGCCTGTGTGCAGACTGTGGTAGATGTCATTGTTCTTGGTCTTGTTCTATCTGATGTTACATGCTGCTTCACTGTCTGTTACCCTATCAGCTTACATGTTTGTAGGGCCAAACACACACATGTCCCATACCACAGACAGGCATTGGACCACACTGTGTAGCAGCCCAGTATATGTAGGGTTAGTGTGTGAGTGTAACATATGAGGATGGTGTTGATCAGATAGTCCATATACTGTAATATTACCCTAGATAAACATATGTGGCTGTGGCTGTGTTCACATTGGTTGTGGTTATGCACTTTAACAATTTTGTCTGTTACTCTGTGCTGTGACATGCCTGTAGAGCCTGCTATATATGCAGGTACATGTGTATTCCCCCATAGGAAATGTAGGCCAGTGTTGAGGTAGTCTGCCTGTAGCCTGCACAGTGCTTTGTTACATGCCTAGCAGCTTAGTGTACTTACCCAGTGAGATGTCATGTCCAGATACTTGCCAGATGTACTGTTGCTGGGCCACCATAACAGAAATGCATGTCAGATAAAGCAGTGGGATGCTGTACAGATGTATGTCACTAACTAGTGGGTAGTATGTGTCCATGGCACCTCTGTACCAGTGGTTATTATGTGTCAGGACAGACAGGGGTGTGTGAATGCATAACCTATGGGGGCAAATGTATACCAGTATTTACATGATATACCCATCTACATGGCTGTTAACATCTACATTGTCAGGCTTGGTCCACATGTCTTGCACTAAGGGGTTCAATGTATACATCTGGACTGACCAGAGTGTGTCAGACTGTCCACATATATTGGCAATATCTCTGCTGTAGTCCACAGGAGCATTACTGTGCTAGCAGTGGTACTGTACTATGATATCCTTAGGATGTCTGTCAGTAGCCAATGGCGCACATGTTAAAAGCAGATGTGACTTCCCACACACACCATGTATGTGAAGACAATCCCTAATACAGTAGCAATAGTCTACAAATATACCTGCAATGCATACCTGATATCCCCTTGCACTAAGTGGTTGGGACTATTGGGGCAGAGGTAGGGCTCCACTCCATGTTCAGGACATATGGTGAACATATATGTAGATATAATTATCCATATATCTATAGAGATATATACACATATACATATCGACATACATAGATAGATATGTATATGTACATAGATTGGACTAATATAAAAGACCGAAAATCCACTTGTTCGAAAATGAACAGTGGATCCTCAGTTATGTGAAAGTGCACGTAAGCGAAAGTGCACGTCTGCGAAGTACAGTTCAACGAACCATTAAGGAACACAGGTGCCGAAGCACACTAAAGTGGAGAAAGGGAATTTACATGTTTCCTCACTGTAGTGTGATCTTGGAGTTGGTATATTTAAGTATGGGGGTGTGGGGGACACAGCACCCCACATGGAGGGGTGCAAGGGGGCTTTCCCCCTGCAAAAACAATGTTTCTCTGTTCTTTATTGGTTCGTTGATCCGATGTTCGTGGAAGTGCACTTTCGCTTAAGTGCACTTTCGCGTAACCGTGGGTCTACTGTTTATTTTCGAAAAAGTGAGTTTTACATATGTATGTTATACATATAAACACTCAAATATATACATATACAGAGCAATATATGTCTACACATATACAGATAAATATACATATGCACATATACGTATGGATATCTACATATATATTGATAGTAATAGGTATATCAGAATAGATATGTATGCACATATAGTTATGCATATCTACATATATATCCACATAAATAGGCATATCTGTACACATAGGATGTGCATACTTATATAGCTATATATATATCTATATATATATATATATATATATATATATATATATATATATATATGTACATATGAAGAGATGTACACATGGCCATATATATGTTGCACTATACAGATGTGTATACAGACATATGTATGAGTATACATGTGTATGTACATGTAGACATATATCGATCTATGATATGTATATATCCATATTCCTATCATGTGTAAACCTCACAGTTTTGTATACCCTCCCAGATGTATCTCACCATATGTATCTGCTATGTGTACATTAATAATAAAACAACATATGTGATGCAACCGTCATATTAATAACAAGTACTACACAATTATGGAAGTAAAGGCAATTGTTCAATACTACTCAATATGTGTATTGACAGCTATATTGGTAAAACAACAGCTGTCTTCATAGTGGACATGGTGTAGTGGTTAAATGCTGTGACTTTGGTGTACAGGGTCCTGGGTTCAAGACCTGCAAGGGCTGTTCATTTTGTTGCTGGGCAGAACAAGGGCTGTTGGATACAGAGTGGTTAAGGCAGTTTTGAGCAGCTTAAAGTGTTTTTTGTGGGTTTGTGCGAAGCTAAGGAGTGCTAAGCTCTGGCTAAATGTACGGGCGCTTACACAGTGTAGGCTTCACTTACCAGTACGCAAATTAACTCAGCTGTTATATTGCAGCAATATTGATACTTGCTAAGCATGGCTTAGCCCTGGTAACCAGTTCACACCACCCAGTCTGATAACATAGCAGGGTAATGACATCTGTAATAAGTGTATGTAATGCCATGTACAATACATGTGCCTATATGCTGTCATTACAGTTGCAAGGGGTGTGAGTGTCATGTGTGGGACACAAACATATATGAGGCCTGTATACCACTGTTATCCATGTGAATGTGTTACATACATGGGTAGTAGCCCAGGGTACATGCTGTCACACTGGCATATAGTGTATCATGGCAGTACTACTGTTCACAGTGCTTACCTAGGCAAGAGCAGAGTGCTAAATGTATTGACAACAGGCACACCTGTAGGCATAGCTGGAATCTGAGCCCTCCCTGTTGTATCCCTGGCATGTGAGCTGTGTCACAGTATATACTCCAAACTGGGTAATGATCTGACATGTGGAATGTAACTGTAGACTACTGTCTGTACAGTACATGTTAGTGAGGGCTTCTGACACATAGTTATGGCATACATATTGTTGTCAAACGTCTATCTGTCAACAAACTCATCCTACTGCATAGCTAGTTGCCAGACTGATGACTGTCCATCCCTGTACAGATGTGCAGATGGCAGGTATCCAGCTGGGATATGAACAGGCAACCTAAGCTTGATTGACAATGACATGTCTGCCCAGCTGTGTAAGAACTGACACATATACGAGATGTCACCCTGTACGCACCACATGCCACAGGTACCTCCACTACACTACCACAGTCAACAGAACATGCTTGGGTACAGGTCTTCATCACAGACACTAACCATGTGTTGTAATGCATGTTGCATACATGTCAACTTGATCACCTCAGTGGCCATGTGCGAAAGGCACCTCGAGGATTGGCTGATGCTTGTCATTCTCACCCTGAGGGTCACCACAGTAGTGTCTGTTGATAGATTACCTGTTGCCACCTGATGGGTGGCAGGATACCACTGTACACACAACCCCTACACAACCCATCTCTACTTGGACAATAGCTAGGTACACAGCTATGACCACCTGCAGCGAAGCACCCCTGTACTGACATGTGTGTATGTGTGCATGACTGAGTATAGTCATGTCTGTATGTTAGCACACCTGTACTTGGAAATTCCATGAGGGCCTTCACAACCAACGCAACACCCATTGCCATAGTCATTTGTGGCTGCTGCTGTATGGGACATTACATGTACCCTGTTAAGCTCCTCCCCATACTGGCTACATGAGCCCTACAGTACCAGGACAACAGTGTTGTACAAATGGGTTGCTAGGCATGCGATACCCACTGTGTTCTGGCATGTGTTTGTATGTGTGCATGTCCATATATCTGTAGGGTAGAGCCATTCCGAGGCCACATACTCCTATTACAATACCCACTGCCACACAGTAGTACAGATAGTGTTGTTGCTTCCCATAGGTGAGGCATGACAATGCAACACCCTACAACGTGTGTGGCATGTGCATTAGATGCATATCCCTGTAGTACCACTGTTGGGGTATACTATGGGTTGTATCACAGTCTTGGCCAATGTGTGATGATGGGTATGGCAGACTGTCATCATGGGTTTCAGGGAGTACAATATCCACTGGGGGATGTGGGTGGTGTGTACATTGTCATTATACCAAGGCACACCTGGTATATGTCCCATGTACCACATTATGGTTACCACTGTCACCATCAACCATACAGGTAAATGATACCACAATCCAGGCCAGTTATGCATGTGCTGTGTGCAGCCTATTCCTACCTGTAACACATTGGACACACGGTCAAGTTAGTTAGCAGCGATAGGCCCTGGTCTCTCTGATGTATGTCTGCCTGTTATGTTTCTGTTAATGTGTATATGAAGGTATGTCACACTACATATTGTCCATATGCACCCATTACATCCCCCATTAGCATACTGTACATGTCTGGGTATGTTCTGTGTGTAACATGTAACCTGGGACACACCTCACGTTAAACGCTGTGTGGTGTGTGCAATGTAAGCCACACACTTCAGTATCACTACATAGCTAGGTAGTGGTCTAGTCCCAGTATTGCCAAGTAACAGTGTGCATGTATGTGGATGAGCCTACATCAGGTTGCAAGGTATATACACCCGAGCGGGTCACCTGTCCATGTGGCACAGGCAATAACCATTTTAGTAACCTGTGACATGTGTTCAACTGTACCCCATATATGTCACAGCCATGGTGTCACCACAGTGCCATACCCCATTGTGGAATATGACTGCAGACCATCCTCGTGCTGACACATGTACACCTACAACACAAATGGATAAAATTATAGGGACCGCAGTCAACCAGTGTTACTAACAGCTATAATGCAACATTGCTGGATGGCTACACAACCTGACATATATGCATTACACTTTACTCCTTACAAAATGTTACACTGCAATACTGTGGTACACTGTAGAACAGTCACCGTATGCATCAGAACCATATTAGCCTGTCCCTGCATTGATGGTATGGATGACAGGGATGTGGCACAGGTATCATCATATGCACAGGATGTGATGTTGGTTTGTCAGAGGCCAAGAGTGGGCCATACATTTGACAGCACATGTGGGTGAGGCGTGTACTGCAATGAACTGGGCGTGGTGCTGTGGTGTGTGTAGGAATGGGGTTGCCCAAGGTGTGTTTGTATAGTGCATGGGTATGCATGCACACAGTTCTGCCATGTGTCTCCCCTACACAGGTGTTTATGGACAGCTGCAGACCATACCTGGCAGGGTGTGCAGTTCACTGCCTCCAGACACCGACATGTGGACTGTACCTGCCAGGGGTTCCATGGGCACGTCCAGGTAGAGGCCTCTATGTGATACTCTCACCTGCTGATTACAAATGTCAGCTGGTACCAGGTCCCTCCTGGGACTGGCCAGGACCATGTGCACGTGGCCTGCTTTGATATGGTGCGGACAACACCCCCTCCCACACTGCTGGGGCTGGTGCTGCCACTACAGGAGCCCTTTGATGTCCTAGCACGTCCACATTAACTGCCAGCCATTGGTGTTGCTGGCCTACGTCCACATGGACATCACCACACCCCCACCACATGTTCAAGCACAGACACATCATGGCCAGTGAGGGTCATCATCTCACCATGCCATCTATCCATGAGCTCGGTATAAGCACGGATGGCACCAGACAGTTCACAGATGTTGTCGCTTACAGATGTGAGAACAGCCCTCTGCAGCCTCAGGCCCTGTCTGGTGTAACATTCCATATGTGCCTGCACCACCATGACAGCCTGAAACATGCGCCTGCTGGTACCAGCTATGTCTCCTCTGCCAGGGGCATGATGTCCAGTGGCCCTACCACAAGCACCTTGAGACATCTGCCTATGTGGTGCCCTGCTGGACATCTGGCTATGCCTGCTGCGACAAGACACAGTAGGGATGGTTACCACACTTTCCTGTAGATAACCTCTCTGCTGAATGCGATATTAAGGGTGTACCTGGTGTCTACCTTCCCTCTCGATGCCTGTTCCATGCTACAGACCATATTATACTATCAGCTGTCCTGTGATTACACACATGACAAGTATTCCTGGTGTGTAATGTGACAGTCCATGTACTGCATAATCCCAGAGGGAGCTACTGCTGTATGAGCACCCCACAATCACACATGTGCATACATGGCCAGCCACACAAACACACACACATGCACACAAGCATCCTTTATGCATCAACCTCCCTCCACTTCACCAGAGTGACCCTACAGACAAATTAACTACACACCAGAATGGTGAGGTTGCACAATGATAGTACACACAATCCTCCTATTACCCCTCTGTCAACATGCATAACATATGGTACGCAACAGCAAGCAGTGCAGCTATAGTCATTTCATGCTAGCAACAGTATACATGTGTGTGATGCATGTGCTGTGTCACTAGGTGAAGCCCCTGGATAGCACTGCACCCATGAACATGGTTTTGCTGTGCACCTGTTCTGAACCCTGCCATGTACTCTGCACCACACCTCACAGGTGTACAGCTCATTGCTGAATGTGTACTACTGTGTCGGTTATGTCAGCTTTAATGCTCACAGCCCCTATATTTTCCAGCAACAGATAACTGGGATGATATGTGGACAGATGTCATTTGTGAATGCATGATGTCTGATTCACAGCTCTCAGCATCAGCAGACCATGTATGACTAATCCAATTCTCTTCCACTGACAACCATCAGAGCATACCATGGCTATGGGGGGTGTACACACCCAAATTGATATGATGCACCCATCCTTGATCTGCCATAGGACTACATCACCACATAGCTTAACAGTACATGAGCCTGATATGTGACATATGTCCTATACTTTCACATGCAGTGTCCACGGATAGGTGTGCGGATGCTGACCACGATGCATACACACAATGTGGACATATGTGTGCACACCCTTATCATGACAGTTTGTCGCACCTCTTGTTGTGTGTACTACAACAGTCACTACTTCTGGCATGGGTATACCAGCGTGGGCCATCTGTATTTGCCAGTGAATGTTCAGTCTGCCCTACACATGTCCCCCTACCCCTATTCTCATGATTGCAAGGTCTACTCATGTGCACATACCTTGGTGTTTACACACTGCCGTCACTATTTCTGTGGGGGTAGGGTTGTGGCTGCCACAGGTCCTGAACCTGACTATGTGCAGATACAGCCATTCATAGCATCCTTAGGATCCCTGCTGCAGTGCACTGGTGTGTCATACTGGCACCCATCTCCCCTCCTTCAGCCTTTTTGCAGATGCATGACAAGTAAGCCCTACACTCACTTTGCAGTGTCCCATACACTGAACACCACATGTTACAGCCTAGTCCCAGCTGATAATGTGGACCACTGTAATACCTTATGCCATAGTGTATCTCTGCAGCAGTTGCCATTGTCCTACAGGTATATACACTGGTGTTGCACTGTATATGGGTGCTGTTCCAAACATGTCCCTACTGTAGGCCATGTCTCCCACAATTATGTTACTCCCTGTAGACACATTCCACAATGATAGGATGTTAGTTATCATGTAGGTGTCTGTCATGGTGACCCTGTGATGCCGTGCATTTCACAGCAGCAATATGTGCACATGTATAGCATGCATTCTGGGTAGGTGTGTTAGATGTTTGCATGGAATATACCATTGCCATTACATGCCCAGTGTATTGACAAGCATTTGCATAAACCATACTCACCAGCTACAGGCTACTGCCTTGGTGGTATCCTGCAGGGACCTACATAAGCGGGTGAGAGATGCAAAGTCAGTGGCCACAACTGTGGCAGTACTACAGGGTGGGAACAGTATTACAATACATCAACAGTACATTTCCACAATACTACCACATATGGACATCTGTTTATCAATACTATGCAGCAACAAAATATATCTATGACATGTCATATATGCATGATCTACCTGTACCTATGTGGATGTATACGCAACAGTGGTCTACAAAGTTGCCCTGTGGCCTTACCTGCATGCTCCTCAACCATTGTGTGGATGGCACCCACCTCCACAAAGGTGTCTGGTGGTTGGTGGCTGGCTGGATGGGCAGGTGCCATGAGGCTGGCCAGGAGCTCCTCCACATGTGTCATGGGGGATGGATGGCATGTCCCTCACTATGGCGATGTGATCCCCCCAGACTGTAGCAGCATGCTGATGGGCATTGTGAAGCAGGTCAGAACAATGATGCCTGACCTGCTCATAACTGCAGTTGTGCAGTCCGACATCATTGACCCTGTGGACAAGGTCATTCCACAGGACGGTCCACTCCTGCTGATCATGGGCAGCCCAGCCAAACAAGGCTGCATAGTGATGAATGAGTCCATCCAGCAGGATGTCATTTTTTGCTGCTGTGTAGGCTGGCAGCCTTCCGAGACATTGTGCCTGAAAGACATAAAGATGGACACAGGTGTGAGTAAGTCATGCAGCAAGGTTACCACAGTTCTTAATACACAATGCTGTCACCCCCCCCACCATATCAGTGACAACAAACCATACACACAACTCAATAGGTATGGCTACAGCATAGCTAACAGTGGGGCAGATATTGTACTGTACCATGCTTTGTGCAATGTGTTTATAGCCATATTCCCTGTGTGGACACTATAATTGCTGGCCTGTTACAGACTATTCACCTGCATGCCATTGCCAGGTCCACAATGGTTCCATATATGCCTGTGGTATGCTTGCTATGTGTGTGCTGCACATCTGACATACTGTGTTATTGCGGTTATCTATGCATGCTGTTGGACATGTTCTGGGATTGTGTAGACTATTACTACCAACATATGTTCTATAACAGTGACACAATAGCATGTATATGTACTACTGGCCAGCAGAACCACCTCTCCAAACTCATCTACCCATGTTACCCAGCCAAATCACATGTGTATCCCACCCTGGGGCCTCCTCATGTACTGGTCCAGCAATACCGTCAGGTGGAACCAACCCAAAGGATGTTGTCACCCCCTGGGGGCACACACAGACATGTTCCTGTCCCCTGAGGTCAGGTACAGGGTCTGTTCCATAACGGGATCTACAGACACGTGGGATATGCTACATCACTCTGAGGCAACCAGTACATATTCACAGGGCCAACATGCTACTCTTGCTCAGCCTCCAGGCCAGGCACCTTCAGGACATGGACTGCTGTTGTGAGTAGCAGTGGCTGGTAGGCTTGTTCCCATTGTGTCCACATTGGGGCCGATGGGGCATCCACATCACAGACCACACACACCATCCAGGGTGTTTACCCACCACATGTGTCACATACCACCCCTGTAGGCTGTCCTCTATATCTACCAACCTTGACCACCTCCACAACTATACCTGCTATATGTCCCCATATTCCAAATCCATACTTCACAGACAAGGGCAATGTAGTCCCAACAAGGGGTTCACATGTGACATACCGGTCCATGTTGCACACACTGACAGCTGTAGATATCTGTTTGTATTGCTATGTGTGCTTTTTCCTTGCACATAGCATGCAGCACTGTAGTAGTAATATAGGGGACATGTATTTACATACATATATATTTGAGTGTGTGTTTGTATATATGTAGACATGTGCATATAGTTATATATTTATATATGTGATGTTGTATATATGTGCGCATATATATATATATATATATATATATATATATATATATATATATATATATATATATATATATATATATAGATATGTATATATATATATATATATATATATATATGTATGTATGTCTACACATGGGTATCTGTATATTTGTGGACATACATGTGTGTGTGTGTGTATATATATATATATATATATATATATATATATATATATATATATATATATATATATATACACATATACATACCTATATGTGGGGTACATTCAGACATCAGGTCCACAATCTCACAACACCTTCCTGCACAGCTGCACTGTTCTGCCTTGCTACAACACAGACAGGTGCCACATATGGACACAGCCTGACATTAGGGGGGTATATGTAGGGCCAGATTGCAGGTAACCCTATTCCACACCTATGGCATTTCTGCATGCTACAATACTGATTAACCTGAGTATCATGCATGGGGTGGGCTCTGGATCCCACTTGTCCATCATAATGGCATTACGTCCACCATCAGCTACTGGCCACATAATATACATACTTCCCATTACACAACACACACTATGATGGCTTACATCTTATCAGTGTCCTCCACTTGCTACCTGCATGCAGCATGCTGTGTAGTACTTCCAATTTCCATTGTCATGGCAACCAACTACTATAAATCCCTACATAATGTGGGCGTGGTCCCTTTACCTTTCCTGCATGATGGACATCCCTTCTGTGTGTGGGCATCAGTGTTACGGACAGCAGGTAGCATTACCTCTTGCAGGAGAACCTGCACACTCAGGCCAGCTACTTATTTGTAGGAGGTTCCACAACTGCATACAGAGTGGCTGGTGTTACAGGGTTTGTGTGTACATACTAGTTTAACTTGGAATGCATTATTATACGAAACAGGAACACAAACACTGGAATGTTTGATAAGGTTATTTTAATTCTGGTACCTCGGCCTTCGCCTTCTCCTGGAATACATTTTACAACATTAAACACCACCCCTTTTATAATGCATTTAATTACATAATTAATGCTCCCTAATTTAGCAATTTATTAATTTAATTATTAACTCAACCATACCACTTCACTTTAAAAATGCTGACTTCATTCACATTCATAATTTCTGACTTCATTAAATGTACTATCAATTATATATGAACATTTTTAATCCATCTAAGCTATTATTAATAAATAACCACATTATTAAATGTTATTATGACATCTATTATTACACATTTTTACAAAATTTAGAGTTCGTACATCGAACATAGATTCTTTCTAAAAAATAGGTTTTTCCTAAAATAGATTATTATTCTAAGAAATATGTGGAAATATTCATTCTAGACTTCCATGTTCATTCCATTCGGAAACAAAGTTTTATAGTTGAGAATAAACCTAGATTCCATTTGTAATAATTTATCATGAAAAACTGCTTCATTTCCAAAAGCATTGGGCCTACCCAACACACAAAATATGAATCCCTCAGGGACCCCCTTATGTTGTTCACCAAAATGTTTGGCAACAGGACTTTCCATTCTTTTGTGTCTTATGTCACCCAAATGTTCAAGAATTCTAAGCTTGACCTTTCTAGTTGTTTGGCCTATATACCACTTCTGTCTCACACAACCACATCCTATAATGTATACCACCCCTGTGGAGTTGCAATCATAATATTCCAGGGCCCTATACATTATATCATTAATTTTTGTACCGTCCAAACTTCTGACCCTGCTACAGATTTTGCAACTTCCACATCTAAAGGTTCCTTTTCTGATATTCTTCCTATATTTATTAATATTTCTAACATTCAAAATTTCCTTTAAATTTGAATATCTGCTAAATGAAAAGGTAACCTTAGATGGAAAAAGTTTTCCTACTTTGTCATCTCCAGTGATAATAGGCCAAAATCTCATCACTACCTCCCTTACTGTATTAGAAAACTGTGAATATTTGGTGACAAAAAAACATACTATCCTTAGACCTCTCTTCCCCCAAACCTGCTAGGTGGGAATCCAAATTTTCGTTCACTTCTCTCCAAGATTTTCTCATGGTTCCAGATGTCCTCCCAAGACCTAACTCTCGTTCCACCCTACCTCTGGCTATTCTGATATTCTCATCAGAATAACCCCGTTCTTTAAGTCTTTCTTCAACCTTGTTAAATTCACTATAAATCCTTTTTTTATCTGAAGTATTGATCCCAATACGTTTAAATTCTCCAAATGGTAAGGACTTAAGCAGATAGTCACTATGCATGCTTGAAGCATGTAAAAAGTTCTCAGCTGCTGTATTTTTTTTAAATGGTTTATATTGTATTTTATTGTCTAAACTCAAATATATCTCGACATCCAAATACTGGATACTTCCCCCCCCCCAATTGTATAGGTGAAATCTAACCCCCAAGAGTTTCCTTTAATCTCTGAAACAAATTTCTCAAAATTTTTTGAATTACCCCTACATAAAAACAACAAATCATCAATAAATCTCACATATTTTACGACGTTGTTCTTATAGAATTCTGAGGGATAAATGAAACAATTTTCAAAATGGGCCATAAACAAAATTGCATATGAGGGCGCAAAAGCTGCCCCCATAGCTGTGCCCTCCTTTTGTAAGAAATGTCTCCCTTCAAATTCAAAACAATTGTGAGTTAGACAAAAATCCAACAAACTGAGAATAAAGTGAGTCCTGGGTCCATCCCCTAACATTTTTTCCACTGCTTTTAAACCTTGATGTCTATTGATACTAGTGTATAAAGATTTTACATCTACACTAGTCCAGTAAAAGTCATGCTCCCATTTAATGTCCCTTATTTTCATACATACATCATTTGTATTTTTCACATATGATTGTACTCTCTCCAAATAGCATTTTAATAAGGAATCCAAAAATATTCCAACATTTTGCAAATAGGCTCCTCTGCCCAAAACAATGGGACGACCTGGTGGGTTCCTAATGTCTTTATGTATTTTGGGGATAATGAAAAATCTAGCACTCTTTGGATTTTTTAAATGCAATTTTCTAACATCTGCGGATGACAGGAAACCCAACCTTTCTCCCCTCTCAAGTAATTCTAATAACTGTGAATTATACTCCTTGAACATATTGGAAGGCAGTTCTACATAAGTGTTTACATCCAACAACAAATCTAAAGCTATTGTATTGTATTTGTCCCTGGATAGAATTACCCAATTCCCTCCTTTGTCAGCCTGAGTAAACACATGCTGATTATTGGACTTCTTTAAATCAGATAAGGCCTTCCATTCATCCCTGCTTAAATTGTATTTTTTCTTCCCTCTACAAAATTTCTTATGTTCTTCCTCCAATATTTTCAACAATGTTTTTTCAAATATGCTTATAGCCATGCTTCTCTTGGGTGGAATAAATTCACTTTTATATGGTACTTTAGGAACAATCAGCCTCCCATATCCAGTGTTAAATGCAAAATTTGCTTCATTTTCACAAACATCCTCATGTACATAAATATCCACTAATTCATTCTCATGTAATGTCATATTCATTAGAGAATTATCTAAATTGTCTAAATTCTCTAAATTATCATCATCCTCCTGTGCATTAACAACATTTGGAATACTTACATTGTCAGAAAAAAATTCTCTTAAATATAATTTCCTACAAAATTCCCTAATTTCCAAAGAAATATCAGCCCATGATGGAAACTTTGTTTCCGAATGGAATGAACATGGAAGTCTAGAATGAATATTTCCACATATTTCTTAGAATAATAATCTATTTTAGGAAAAACCTATTTTTTAGAAAGAATCTATGTTCGATGTATGAACTCTAAATTTTGTAAAAATATGTAATAATAGATGTCATAATAACATTTAATAATGTGGTTATTTATTAATAATAGCTTAGGTGGATTAAAAATGTTCATATATAATTGATAGTACATTTAATGAAGTCAGAAATTATGAATGTGAATGAAGTCAGCATTTTTAAAGTGAAGTGGTATGGTTGAGTTAATAATTAAATTAATAAATTGCTAAATTAGGGAGCATTAATTATGTAATTAAATGCATTATAAAAGGGGTGGTGTTTGATGTTGTAAAATGTATTCCAGGAGAAGGCGAAGGCCGAGGTACCAGAATTAAAAGAACCTTATCAAACATTCCAGTGTTTGTGTTCCTGTTTCTTATAATAAGCCATTTTGGAGTGTTGGAGCTTTGGAGGTGTGTGTTTTTTAACTTGGAATGCAGTCTGCTTGCATAGCTCTTAACTGTGGGCCTATCCTCTTAATGGCCAGAGGTGTGCCTATTATGTTTTATCTGTCCGCCACACAGGTCTTGTGTCAGATATATCACTGGCAGTGTGTATGTTTAATGCTATCAGTACATGGCTACATCCATTTCTGTTTCTAACTTCATATTCCTTACTAAGGGTATGTTGCAGACTATCCTGTAACACCAGCGACTTGCTTAGTGTATGACAGCTTTACACATATGGGCCTGTGTTCCAGCCTCTGTCCTTCACCTACATACCAGGCCTTTGCACATATGACATGCTGTCAGGGGTTGTTATGTAGTGGGCTGTGAGCATGTCATGCTGCCATTCCTACCATCAGTCCACTGCTGTTGTGTCCCCCACACATACTGTGGGGTTGGGTTCATATATGTGTGGGCTTCACCTACACAATACGTGTATGCCCTTATGCACTCCATAGGCCAGTGTATGTAACAGTGGTATATGGCCATGTATTATTGAGTCTAGAGGGGGATGCACCATAACTAACCTAGGCTGTTACAACATGTGGGGGTATCAGAGGTAAGTTGCCTTAAGGTATCTGGATGTACATTACCATACAATCCACACTGGGTAAATGCAGGCCTACTGCCTCTTGCCATACAGACTGTTCCATTTATCAATGTGATTGTGATGGTGTCAGTTATGTCTTGTTATGTAACAGATACATCCCATTCTGTCAAATGAGGTCTAGGGATTGTGTACAGAGTGTAGATAGAGGCTGCTGGACTATACTTACTGTTGATTGTTTGGTATCCTGTGGCGAAGTCTGTCTTTATTATTGTATTATTTGAAGGCCTCGGCCTGGACAGCAACATATGTAAACCTTTCCAGACTACTGTATTAGTATGACTGTTTCACAGTTGCATTACTCTGTTTATATGGATGTCAAACAGCTATACAACATGGCATATACAACTGTAAAAGTACACAAATAAAGCTTTCCATGTATGCAAACCTGTGTGTGGTATTATATCCTTTGAACTCTCTGTGGGTATATGTTGCAGGTAATGATTGACATTTGTATGGGTGGCTCATATAGTGTCCAGTTGGTAAGGTGGTAACTGTAGGCATAGTGGCTGTTCCATATTGTGTGCACCTTCTGCATATGTATCTTCCTATACACATCTCTGCGTGTGTATGGGTAGTTACATGTATATCTCTATATACGTACATATATATATATATATATATATATATATATATATATATATCTATATATATATCTGTATCTGCATATATGTGTCTGTGTACATGTATCCTAAGGATGTTGATTGCTCTCACATTGTACATTCCCTATGGGAGCCAGACTGTACTGCATGATATGTTACTGATACCAGCCTGACATCATACAGGTGGGATGGAGTACTGTTAACATCTTGTACCCATGTCGTGTCAGGTCCTGGTTATGGGATCTGCAGCAGCTGGTAGTGTATTGCAGGGCAAATGTGTTTAGCTGTGTGGGGGGGATACCTATTTGTACAAGACATATCTTTGGGGCCTCAACCCCATTAACGGTGCATACGGACATATTTGTTTTTGTTATGTTCCCATTTTTATCTACAGATGTATGTCTGTATATACCTATATAGGTATATATATATATATATATATATATATATATATATATATATATATATATATATATATATATATATATATATATATATATATATATATATATATATATATATATATATATATATATATATATATATATATATATAGATATATATATAGACATATATATATATCTATATATATATATATATATATATATATATATATATATATATATATATATATATATATATATATATATATATATAAATATATATATATATATATATATATATATATTTCTATAACTATATATCTATATCTACATATATAAATATGTATATATCTGTTTAGATATTAATATATGTACACACACACACAGATACATCTACATGCTTAAATACATTTCCCTGTACCGTTGAATGATTGTGCTGGATGATATGTTTGTGAAAACGTTAGGGTTATATATATCTGACGTGACTTACTGGTAAATCACTTTGGCTATGGTGTGTAGGGTCCTGGGTTCCAGCCTTGCAGAGGCTGTTTATTTTGTTGCTGGGCAGAACAAGGGCCATTGGATACAGAGTGATTAAGGCACTTTTAAGCAGTTGTAAGTGAGTTTGCATGGGTTTGCGCAGAGGTAAGCACTGCTAACTTCTGGTTACAGTTTCTTATACTCAGTTAGCTTTTAAATTGCTTAACCTGTGTAGGCATTGCTTTCCCCTGCATAAACAAGCTTAAAACTGCTTACTGCTGCTTCTAAGTGCTTACTCCCGCTTACCCCTGAGCTAATTTCTTTAAAAGAAAAGAAAAAAGGGTTGATAGGAAAGTGGTGAAAAAGGGGCACAAAGAGGGAAAGACAGTAGGGAAAATAGCTAGGGATGTGCAGCAGGGTGTAGGGAAGGTCCATAGCTGCCCATTTCTTCTACAGCAACAGCTATGCATATACACTGACTTTGGAGGTAGATTTGGGCACTCATTCCCCTGAGAGAGGTGTGAGGACAACATTAATATGTTGTGATGCCAATTAGACCAGATTACATGTGTCCAGTGGACACGTGTGCAAAATGGACAGCTTTGTATGGAGTGAAAATTTATTTTGGGAACAGATTGCCCTTTTTTTTCAGGTGAGAGTGGGATGTTGGGGAGGGATAGTAGGTATATTTGGGGAGGTAGGTTGGGTAGGTTAACAGACAAGACAAACAAGATGCATACAGGGGCAGTATATGACACATGTTGGGGTAAACACTTTGATGGGGAGGGGTGTTAGGAAATTAGAAGCCCATGAGCTCCCTAGTGGAAACAGTGGGACTGAGATCCCCACCCATGGGCAGTCAGTACTGCACCTTCACATCCCAGAAGGTAGCTGTGCTGAGGGCTGAGTTGGAGAGCCAGGCAGACCCTCTAGTTGCAACACATGGCCCTCAAGCTGGTGTAGAAGATCTTCAAACTGCTGATCGAGCTGTCTACACACCACGACCCAGACCTGGCAATGGGTGACAGCTTCCTGTCCGCGCCCACTCCCGGGGGGGGGTGAGCCCCATCCCCTGAGGTGGTTCTACCCAAAGGTGGTGCAGGACCAACAGATGAGGAGATCCCAGGTTGGGGCCAAGACATGCTGGTGCCCAGTGCCATGGCCAGCTGAGGTGGGACAGGTGGGTCCGCTGTGACCAGCATTAGCATATGTGCTATGGTGTTTATGGTGTATCAACATATGTGGGTTACTAATAGTCAACACATTCCAGGGTTAGGTATAACAGCATGCATTGATATTCCCATTAACCCAGACACCAGATATGGAACAGCTGCATAGCAAACGGAACACATGCATCTATGGGACCACAGTGGTAATAATAACAGCATACAGGTACACTGATGGCACCATGCCACCAATGTTGGACTATTTCAACATAGCACATGCATGGAAACAGATTTAAAAATTATTAACCAATATGACATATGCCCCAACAGAACAGTGAAGTAATTACGTATTAGTTGAGGTGGGTATTTATTTTTTTGTTGGAGATATGGTGGGGGGGGCGGAAGATGTCAATTAACTACTAGTATATTCCTTTAGTTCACATTACTTTCATAGTCAGTGCTATTATCTGTACCTTACAAGTATTACTACACTATTACTGTCCTTTTGTTTGGACAGTAATATGGCTGTCATCATCTTTATACATGAACTGGTTTTACCTGCAGTATACACCTTTTACCTGGTATACCTGTGGATGATATGTTTGTTAACACTAACTGTTTCTACACATACTCCTAGATTCCAGGTTGATGTTATGCACATACCTGTCCATGCACAGACTCTGGCCATGCCTTGACCTCATTCAGGTGAACCAGGATATATCCAGACTATTGCCCTTTTCCACCTTTAGTGACTTACACACTCTTATACAGGCTTTCCCACACAATTATATTATGTAGCACAGTGTGAGTGACAGTGATCAGTGATACCTTATTACTCAGAGCAACTGCAACACTCACAATTCCATACAATACCAGAGTAAACAGTACCAGTACAGTGTATCAAGATTTTTATTTCTCGGCACACTGTTTATATCTGACGTACGTGTGGGAGCAATGTTTGTTAGCACTACCTGAATGTTGCCACACAAGGTACCAGATTACACATTAGTATTATGCACATACATCTCACTCTGTTACTGTACACACTCTGGTCACAGCTTGACAACATGGGGGTGTAGATAGGACATACTTGGCTTATTACTCTCTAAACAGTTTTGGGAGTTGCTAGAGTGACATGTTTGTTCTCGTAGATGTGTGACAATCAGTTGTATTCCCTGTTTGGTGCCTAAACATCTGAGATCATCCCACTGACTTCCCAGGGAGACAGGGTGACAGGCAGCAGATATGGGCCCCTATACTGGACATTCTGGTCTTATCTGTACAGTTGTGGGGTATGATTCTGTATGCAGCCTACTTCCATGCCCAGGATTCAGACCATGGCTGTGTCTGCTACAACTAAAACACTGCCCATCAGAGATGTGTGTGCTATATAGATATTGCTATATATCTCCTATCCGCTTTCTGTCTTATAATTCTCCTGTGGTTTTGCATTCTGACCTTGTATTACAACACTCTTATACAGGATTTCCTAGACAGTTATATTTTGTAGGACAGTGTGGGTGACAGTGATGAGTAATACCTTATTATTCAGAGCAACTGCATCAGTCACAATGCCATACAATACCAAAGTAAACAGTACCAGTACAGGGTATCATTCTTGTATTTCTGGGCACAGTGTTCATATCTGACAGACCTGTGGGAGAAATGTTTGTTAGCATTACCTGAATGTTGCCACACACAGTAACAGATTCCATATTACTATTATGCACATATATCTCACTCTGTTACTGTACACACTCTGGCCACAGCTTGACAACATGGGGGTGTAAATGGGACATACGTGGCTTCCTACTCTCATAAAGTTTTGGGGAGTTGCTAGTGTGCCAGCTTTGTTCTCATAGACGTGTGTCAATCAGTTGTATTTCCTGTTAGCTGCCTATATGTCTGGGATCATCCTACTGATTTCCCAGGGGGACAGGTTGACAGGCAACAGATATGGGCCACTTTACTGGACATTCTGGACATATCTGTACAGTTGTGGGGTATGATTCAGTATGCAGACTACTACCACTGCCAGGATTTGAATCATGGCTGTGTGTGCTAAAAATATAACAGTTCACATCTCGGTTGCATGTACTATGTGGAGTTTGTTGTCTGCCTTTTCACTGTTTTCTGTCTATGTGTCTCTCAGCTGTACTAAATAACCTCTGGGGATTACACCAGTCATATACAGGCATTCCTGCACATTCTATTTATGGTGCACAATGTGGGTAACAGTGATCAATACAACAGTACTGTTATGTGATTGCAAATCTACATTACCATATGATACCAGAGTATACACATGCAGTCCAGCAGTTAGAACTTGATTGTCAGGCTATTATACTTTTATTTACATACAAACTATATGAGACTCTTCCTGACATATTCTCCAGTGTATGCAGTACTTGCCTTAAACAATACAGGTTTTATACTGGCAAATAATTTACTACTACTTTTAGATTTATTTCCTATGACATTACATGCAAGAGTATTACTAACCTGCCTCGTGTCACAACCTCTCCAGGTGACAGCCATAGGCTTCCTGGTTCACAGCCCACTCACTTGCAGCTGTGAAGGACATAAGAGGACATAAGAGGAATATTTAGCCATACCTATCCATGCTATACATGAGCTGGCAATTATTACACACATAGTTGAGTGATACTTACACACATCTGGGACAGTCCCTGCCATTCTAGCCTCTTGAATCCACTGCTCCAAGAGGTCTCCCTTTTGCTGGTCATGGGCGAGATGGTCCTAGGCTTCCGCCTTATATTGGGAACCCTGGTACTGGCCCTGCAGCAGTCTCTGCTCATTGTCTTTGACAAGGAATCCTGCCATGTCTCTGGACTCCTGGATGCCCCAGTGCTGTGCCCGGAAGCGGACACCCCCTTCCCTTTCTGCCATGGTGCCTGCAAGGAGAAGCTACCACCAATTATGAGATGTATTCCCACCTGTTGGGTTTAAGTAGGGACAATTTCCCACACCTTGCCATGATTGGCCGGTTTTGAAAAGGCTAAGCTATGGGCAAGCCTGCTTACCTAAGGTTGGCATTGTTTAAAGGGGTATACCACTGAGCACATTGATTTAGCTGGCCTGCACATAGCTTACACATCCTAAGCTGGCTTGTGCAATGCTTAGCATTGCTTACAATAGACTTTGCATTATATTTTCTTTTTGGCATTGATTTATTATTCATTACATTTTATATATATATATATATATATATATATATATATATATATATATATATATATATATGTCTGTTATCCATGATTCATGTGTACGTACACTGTATGTGGTTCTTGTGTTGTACTGGGGATTTCAACACTCTATTGCAATTATACTTCACATCTGGCCTTACTGCTGTACTCCAGTTCACATATTTATGTTATATAGTGGGTTATAGAACATATGACTGTATACTGATTCCTTTCACAGGTTCAGTTTGATTTTACTATAGTGAGGATTTGTTTGATGATACCTCATTCTTTTGTACTGCTGTGATGGCTTGGTGGTTAAGTACTGTGACTGCAGTGTAAAGGGTCCTGGGTTCAAGACCTGCAAGGCTGTTTATT
The DNA here is from genome assembly GCF_019279795.1 of Protopterus annectens. Taxonomy (NCBI): domain Eukaryota; kingdom Metazoa; phylum Chordata; order Ceratodontiformes; family Protopteridae; genus Protopterus; species Protopterus annectens. Next base: position 1,280,047,125 of record NC_056744.1, read on the forward strand.
TTGTTGCTGGGCAGAATAAGGGCCATTGGATACAGAGTGATTAAGGCACTTTTGAGCAGTTGTCAGCGGGTTTGCGCGGGTTTTTATGTGAGGGTAAGCAATACTAACCTCTGGTTAATGATGCTTACAGAGAGTTAGCTTCAATATTGCTTAACCTGTGTGCACATTGCTTACCCCCGTGCAAACAGGCTTAAACTCATTTACTAGTGCTTAAATATGCTTACTACTGCTTATTGGTGCTTACACTTGCTTACTAGTGCTTACTCCCACTTACAACTGCACAGATTTAGACAGTAATATTTAATGGTTCTTGGGAAGGAGGGGGATTTGGAAGTTGTATGGGGTTATCATTCATTACACATTTTATCTTCCATTTGTATCCATGATTCCTGTGTACATATACTGTATGGGGCACATGTGATTATCTGTGGACTTTGCAACATTATAACACTGACACTTCACATCTACATTTAATGCAGTACTCCAGTTCACAAATATGTTATTTAGTAGGTTATGCAACTAAAATATTGGTCATAACGTGATTTGACATGGAAAATGGAATGTGCTGCAGTGGAATTTGAACCGGGAATGGCTGCTCATAGGGCAAATTCTCTGCCCACTACACTATTCCTATACTGCTTCATTTGCATATATCTTCCTTGTTATCCTCTTCAGCAATTTAAGCTGCATTAACTGTAGCTAAGCGATGGGCAAACCTGGGCACCTAACGTTAGCTTTAATTGGATTCATAATTAAAAAAAAAAGTTTGTTTATTTGGTTTGCATTTACTGTTGCTGTTGTACATGTGGGGGGGGTGTTGCTGGAGTTATGCGGACACCTATGAGCGGTCTTACTCATTCCTTTGGCCTTTCTGCTGTTCTTCATTGCAGGGACATGTATATTCTGAAAGCTCTGCTCTCAGACATGCCCCTGCACTCTTACATGCTCCATGTAAGATTAGGAGCTCAAGCAGCACACCTTCTTTAATATGCATGGCGCACTGACATCCTGCTCCTAAATGACTGTTTCCGTGCAGGACTAAGCTAGTCCTGCATGGAAGATTAGTAAACCCGGGAGTCAGTGTAGAACATTCTGACTTACATCATGTACAGAAAGCAGATATTTACATAATATTTCCACTGGCTGCTCATTTTATAGTCTTACATCTATTTACCCTCTCACCTCATTTCTACAAAAGATCACCATTTCAATCATAACAGCTTGTATTAAGTTGCAATGTGTGAGAATAAACTTTTTAGAATAATTATATTTGGATTATTCAGAGAGCATATTCTGAATGTTCAGTCATTTCTAACTATTTTGTTTCTCTGTATTTTGTACTGTATCTATTTTCATTTATGCATAAACAATGGCTTTTCCGGACAATCTGTCATAGGTCCACTTGGGACCAATCCATTACCTAGCCATCTGCATACACTCACACATATATAATTACATATAGTACACACACCTGTGATATGTGTTTATATAATGCATGTATGTTTTTTAATGTAATATTGTATACTTGCCCGAAAATTGTACATTGCAAATGTTATTAGATGCTAAAAATAAATACTTCTTTAGGTTATTATCCAGAAAAAAAGTTGAAAACACGAATGAGGTACACCTAAAAGTAGGAGTAAGAAACAGCATAAAAATGTCCTTCCTTGACTACAAACTCAGAGAAAATAACTAATTAATCTGAGCATGTACAAAATGAACACACAAAAATTTTGATTAAGTACCTTTTTATAAGTGATCTATTATGGATGAAAACAAAACAATTTGTTGGAACTGTGGTATAAACCTTTCACCCCACAGCTTCAGCAAGTACACAGCAGATATATACAGACAGGAACCAGTAGTATGAAAAACTGTGATGTCAGTAAAATAGATTTGCTGGAGTCATATGCTGATAGAGCTAGGAAGAGGTTGCATCCACTAACTACTATAAACCAGAACAAGCAGGCTAGAAGGAGTGAGGCAGTTAATCATGGGTTCACTTACAATGAAACAGCATAGACTGTGCCACTAATGAGGGCATTCTTTTTCAGATTCAGTGCCACTGGGACTTGCCACCAATATGACTCAGTTGATCCATATGGGAGCTATTATCTACATTCTTATAGACAGTAGTGTTATCACATTTGTGCCTTTACTTTATTGTGTTTCCAGCATTAATAAGTAATACTGGGGGCATATAAGTAATCCTTGTGATACTACATAAAGCCACTTTTATTAGCAAGACAAATGCAACCATTATGTAGTGGAGGGTACTCCTGGAAGAAGCCATGCAACCCTGCCACAGTCGTTATTTTTTTGAACTTTCCAGCTGGTAAAAGAAGCAGAGAAAGAACTGATACATTTCTGTGCATGATAGTTTCCCTGGAAAACAGCTCTCTAGAAACTCGTCTGCAAAC